>NW_027045126.1:0-69029 GCF_028017835.1 Emys orbicularis
TTCCCTCCCCAGTTGATCCCTCTTTGGTTACCTCGTCCCCTATCAGCTGGCCGGCTTCCCCCAGAATGGAATACGTCAGCATCAGCCCAGCCTGGCTGACACGGAACAGGGGGTGGTGTACGGCCTGCAGCGCCGCCTGGAGGAAAGTTCTTTTCTGCTCTTCAGTAAATATCTCTCCAAAGACCTAAAACCAACAGAACCAGAGCCCTTGCAATGGCTCAGAACCAGGCTCCAAATCCCTCTAGTGGCTCACAAGGTGGAGAAGAGTCCTGAGGCAGCCAACCTTTGGGGTCCCATGGACCAGGAAACCCCCTTCAGTAAGAGGTTGCAGGCACTGAGGCCTCAAATAGCTCTTTCTGGAGCAGGTGCCATGAGATGCTGGAAATGTGTCTCCGCACTCGGAAACCAGCTCACCCAGACAACACAGGACACTCTGCTGCTCCCAGCAGCGACATCTCCTGCAGCTCACCCGCTAGAGGGGAGGGGTCTTTTAGATCTGGTTCATTCCCACGCCTCACCCCACTGACATTCCCAGGAGCCTCACATACTCTGCTGGAAATAAGTAGCAGGCTCTTGCCCTGTGTCCATGACACACTCACTGCAGGGGGAGACAACTCCACACCGGAGCTGCTGCAATGCACCGGCAGAGAGTCCTTACCTCTCCCACGCTGGCCAGGTTTTTGTACCCCACGCGCTTGGTGTCCTGGAGCCCGTCCCGGCACCACAGCTCTCTTCCCTCGGTGATGTTGAGCCCTGGGGGAGGAAGACACACCCATTGGGGAGGTTTGGCATTCCGCTTTCACTGCCGCTTTCCTTCTGGGTGCACACTGGCCAGGGTCCTCGTGGCATCCACGGCCCAATGGAATCGCAGGGTCCATACCAGGTGGTTTAGTACCAGAAGGGGGATTTGTTTCAGTCATCACAGTAATCCTGTGACCCTTACGGTCATTGTGCTCTGGGAGTGGGTGCCTGTCAATGGTGGTGTCTAATACTGAGAACCCCCCACACCCACTGAAGTCAGGATCTGGCCCTGACTACCCAACTGGTGACATCCTACAAGCTTTGTGTCCATCCCCTGTGGTCCCTGCTCCTGCCCCTGCCCTCATGATGGGCTCTTTCCCTCCATGTGTCTCAATAGCTCCGTTCCTGTCTCCTCACGAGCTGGCTGCCCTGTGGGTGGGCTATTTCCCTGGGCTGGGGGACAGAGCCGGGCTCTGAAATAAAGCAGCCAATTTACCTGGCACTTTCACACTCATCTCCCTAATTCAGAGAGGGGGAAGAGAAAGAGTCATCATCTAAGGTGGGATCGGTCTCAGAGGAGGGGGCTTCTTTCTGTAGGGTCCCACTGCCCAGCAGAGGGAGTCTCTAAGGAGGGGCCTTGTTTCTATTGGGGTTCCGCTTCCCCGCTACAGTGGGTCTAAACAGAGAGGCCTTAGTTCTATAGGCGTCCCAATGGCCAGCTGGAACTAGTCTCCGAGAGGCTTGTTTCCATGGGGTCCCATTGTCCAGCTGGGTTTCTTACCCCTCTTCTGCACCAGGAGCCTGTGCAGCCAATATATCCCACCCCTGGCTTGCTGACTGATGTTGTTGGCTGGGTGGGATACATGGAGACCCAGCTGCAGCACAAAGTCGCCTGCCTTGGAGAAGTCGGAGGAGGTCTGGTGGAAGGAGGAGGAGAGGGGAATCCATCAACATTCTCCCTTCAGCTCTCCAGCGCCCCTGGGCCAGAGCTCTGCTCCCACCCCTCTGTAGGAGGCGCTGGGAGAGAGAAGCGAGAGCCCTCTTCCTCTCTGCCCCCAAGGGAGCTTGGAGCAAAGGGACCAGGGCAAGGGCCCTCTATGAGCATTCGCTGCCTACTGTTCCAGAATAACAAGGGCCCTGAGGCCAGGCACAAATCTGCCAGCCAGTGGCCTATGGAACGCAGTCCCTTACGGACCCAGGGGGGACCAATTAGTCAGGGGATGAGGAACTTGACTCAAGCCCTGACTCTGCAGGATGCTGGGGTCAAAGGTCACTTACGTCAAATCCAGGCAGGGAGCTGGCAAATTCAAGCAGGGCAGCGCTGCTTTGTATGGCCCTAGCTCTCTCCCGGGCCTTTTTGGAATGGAGCCAGACATGGATGTGCTGTGGGAGAAGGAGGCAGGGGAGGGTCAGCGGGCAGGCGTACATGCTCTACAAATGAGCCTCTCCCCGTCCCCAAGGGGCTGAGACTTTGTGCTCAGGGTGGAATAGCTGAGCCCTGGTCACAGAGCTTGAAAAGGCGGTCCATGACACTGCCCACGCCTTGCTACGCACAAGCTCATTGTCTCTCCAGGCTGGGACAATGGTCAGTCTTGGGGCTGGTCTATTTGCCCTGAACCCCTGATCCATGAACAGCACGTCAGGATCAAGGCACATGCCCTGGACCCCAGACCCCAGCTACACAGGCCTTGGTAGGATGGATGGAACGGCCGTGAGAACAATCCCTCCGGGAACTGCAGTGTCCCTAGGACAGAAGAGCTGATTCCCTGAGGCTCCTCCTGTATCTCAGGGTCTCCCTAGAGAGGAGCCAGTGACTTTTCTCAGAGGCCCATGTCCTGCATCTCACAGGGGTTTCAGTCTCTCAGTCCCCAGCCAGGCCTGGTGCTCACTGTTAGTGCATAATGCAACCGGGCAGAGCTCTGGCTGACAGTCCCAGCTCCTTCCCCCTGCACTGGCAGCTCTGGGAAAGTGTGGCCGGCTGGGTCCAAGCTGGAAGGACACAATGGAAATGTGGCTCTTCTAATCTCTCCTTTGCTGCCCTCCCCCGGGGTTCAGGGGCAATTCCACCCCAGACCGTCCCATTCTACTCACCTCCAAGAGGTGCTGCAGCTTCTCCAAGCTGGGGGTCTCTGTCAGCAGGCCCCTGAGCATGTTATCCAGGCTCTGTAAATAGCTCTTGTGCAGAGCCTGCAAGAGGAGGGAGCACCCGCCAGTCAAGGGACATGGGGCTACACCAGTCAAGGGACAATTAGGAGGATTCTCCAGGAGCCCTGGCAAGACTCAAAAGGCACAACCTGGCCTCTCCCATTCACATCACTCCAGGGACACTAAGCAAAAGTTCATGGCCAGATGCCTGCTGCCTCTTCAATCCTTGCTCTTAGCAGTTCTCTGCGCAGGGCCTAGTACCCAGCAGACTATGGAACAGCCAGACTGCAATGGGTGGGAGGTAGGATCCCCGGGAGAGTCCATGCCGCAGAGCACAGAATGAGGAGAGGGGGAAAGTCTGGGATCAGCCACGGAGGGGTAATGCAATCTACTCTGGAGGGAAGGGGGCCCCCTGCCAGTTTGTCACGGGCCTGTTCCCAGCTCTGCTCACCCCTCCCCTATTCTCAGCACTCTATCAAAGCGAGGGAGCAGGGACCAGAGCCTGCGCCTGCTCCTGGGACAGAGAAGTAGGATCAGGACCTACCCGGAACTGGGGGGTGTCGTTCCCAGTGCCCATGGTAACGATCCTGTGGAGAAGAGCCCTCAGGAGGCGAGATTCCAGCTCCAGGGCAAGTGGCGGCTTCAGTTTGCTGGCAGGAGAGAGGAACCTGTCATACACTTTGCAGCACCAGCGTGGCGTTGGAACTGCCATGGACATGACCCCCTCCCCCGCAGTGATCCCCTCCCTAGGGCCACTGTACCATTCCTGGAGTGAAATCAACCCCCCAGCCAGGAAAGAGGGGACGTTCCCGCCTCCTCTGCTGGGGGATGGGAACAGCCACAGCTGGGGGTAACCTAGCCGGAGGAGGATCTGTGACTCCCGGCTCTGGGCCCGATCAGCACCAGGGTTAGGGCGGCTGGACGGGAGGGTCCTGGTACCTGAGATTGTAAACCGCGGCCATGGAGCTGGAAATGATGGAGCTCGGCTCTGACACCTCAGGGAGATTTTCAATCAGCTCCTGGGAGACCCCAACGAAACAAAACCGCGTGTGAGACTCTGGCCCCGCAGACCCACAGGCGCTTCCCAGGGAGGAGCCCAAAGTGCTCTGCAGAAACAGCCAGTGTCACCCCCACCCCCAACCAGCTGGGCCCCCCCATTCCTCCCATCCATCAAACTTCCTTCCCTGTCTCCCAACCAATTCCTCCCTCCCCTTCCCTCCCCTCCCCTCCAGGCTTACAATTCCCCCACTGCCAGTTCCTGATCAGTGTCACAATTATCCCCTTCCCTGCTCCCCAGCCCTCAGCCCCAGGAACCCCTGTCCTCTGCTTCCTCCTCCGGCCCCACTAACGCTTCCTCCCATGTCTGGCTCCCTCGCCCCAGGGGCTGGGCACGGGGTCCCACTCACTGCAATGCTCTCCACAAGGGCCGCTTTGGAAACGTGGGGCTCCAGGGTGTCCCGCCCTTGCCGCTGTGCCAAGAAACACAGACTCGGCACAGCGTGGAGGAAGCGGAGCTGATTGGCCATGTCCTCCACCAGCTAGGAGTGGGGTGAGGGGAGAGAGAGAGAGCCTGTTACATAGGGACCTCCTCGCCCAACCCAAACCAGCTCCAGGGCTCAGGACCTCCATGGGGTTGGACAGGGAAAGCCGCCCCTTCCTGAGACCAGTGTTGCCCGGCACAGACCGGGGTTGTAACTTGGACAGTGTCTGCGGGGAGCGGAAACCTTGGCCTGTGTGGGACAAATGTCCCCACTTTGGGGTGCCAGATAACAGAGGAGACGTGTCCCCCCATTGGGGGTGAGGGATTCTCTGGTACAAGACCCCCCTGCCTGGGTGGGGATGGAACAAGGAGCAGCTGGGGGATTTTTGTACCTCATCTCTGCCCTGGAGGTGCTGCTGTATCGCCATGATGGTGTCTTCTTCAGGGGACACATCCTCCTCCTCCTCCTCCTCCTCCTCATGGGCACTGGGGGGCTCTGCACCAGGGAGAGAAGGAGAAAGTATAATTCATTCTGCTGCTGGGGGGATGCAGTGGACAGAGAAGGCTCCATGTTTCCCCCTTCTCTGTAAGGAGCCCCATGGCAGCGAGGGCCCCACCCTACCCCTGCGAGAGACGCCCTCAGCCCCATGAACCTCAGGGCCCCGTGGCAGTCAGCCCCCCCCCCAACATGATCAGGGGAGGCTGGAGCTCCCCCGACTCCGCCCAGCATCCCCTGCCGCGGGGCGTGGTTGTGCCCCCCCACTGGTGTTAGTGGGGCTCACATGGGTCAGTCCTGGCACCTTGGCAAGCCGATGGGAACAGGGTATTACTAGTCCCCCACCGCCCCAGTCCTCCTCCCTTTCCCCTGGGTCTCCCCTCACCTGCAAAGAGGGAGCCTTCATCCGCTGGCTTGTCAGACCCCACGGAGGAGCTGCTGGCCCCTCAGGAGTAGGCGGAGCTGCTGATGTTTGTCCCACAGTCACTCATCTCCTGCTCTGGGCTGGCAGGAGGCTCCTCAGTGGCCAGGGTTGGGCTGGCGGGGGGCTCCTCAGTGGCCAGGGTGGGGCTGGCGCAGGGCTCCTGAGTGGACAGAGTGGGGCTGGCGCAGGGCTCCTCAGTGGCCAGGGTGGGGCTGGCGGGGGGCTCCTCAGTGGCCAGGGTGGGGCTGGCGCAGGGCTCCTCAGTGGCCAGGGTTGGCTGGTGGGGGGCTCCTCAGTGGCCAGGGTGGGGCTGGCGGGGGGCTCCTCAGTGGCCAGGGTGGGGCTGGCGCAGGGCTCCTCAGTTGCCAGGGTGGTGGATGGCTCCTGCTGGGCCCTGGGGCGCAGCTCCTGGCTCCTTGGCTTCCTCTGAAGGAAGCCCCAGAGCTGCCTTGCCCGGCTCCTGCCCTCTCCTGGCTCCCTCCTCCGTAGCTGTACCCGAGGCCACCTCCATTTGGGCCCAGAAGGTGCCTCAGGGTCAGCTAGGGGAGCTGGTGTCGTCCACCTCCTCCAGCATGCCAGGCAGCTCCTCTTTTTAGCCTGTCCACCAGCCTCTTCCCCGCCCGTGGGGACAGAGGGGCCGCTCTCCTCCTGGGAAAGCCGGATGTTCCTTCCCTCTGGCTCTGGAGCCACCTGCCCGGCCTTCCTCCTGAGCATCTGCCTCAGCCGCTCCATCCTGGAACTGAGTGGGGAGCAGCCATGAGTCTGGCTTCAAAGCAGCCTCTCCTTAATGGGGCCTGCCTGCTCCCCGGCCCACCTCCCCTCTGCTGAGGCAATTCCTCCTCCCCACACATCCCACCCCAGGGCACAGGAACCCTCACCCTGGGGAACAAACTCTGCCAAGGGACGGGCTGGGAGCCCTATTGGTGGGATATTTCCACCACACTGGGGATGGCTCTGGAGAACTCCACTTACTTACTCTAGATGGGATGGAGCTGGATGGCAGATGCTCGGTGTTGGTCCTTCCTTTACCCTCCTCCTCGATCTCCTGCACCCAGGTGGCCTGTAAGGGGTGCTGCAGAATCCCCTGCCAGCAGGGCAGGGGGTAGAAGTTGGGAGATCGAAAGTGACTGTGAAAACAAGACAATGTTTTATTGCCAGGGGATGGATAAACTCAGGCCAGCAGCCAGGGGTTCACAACACTGACCGACGGCCAGCAGGACACCTCCCATCTCAAGGTCTCCTAGTACCTCACGCACATTCCTGAAGCGTGACGGCCCAAGGGCTGTAGGGGAGTGTCCCCAGCCCCACTGATGGAAACAGAGGCCTTGGCAGGAGAAGCTGCTGCCTCAGGGTTGCACTGGGAGTCAGGGATAGAGCCGGGGATGGAGCCCAGGAGTCCTTTGTCCAGGCTCCCGCACTAACCGCTAGAGGAACACTCCCTTCCAGAGCTGGGAAGTGCCAGTCTCCCTGGCTCCGAGTGTGACCTGTTGTAGTGACTGACGCATTTGCTACTTGTCCCCCATCCAAAGCCAATAACACATCTCTGTGTTGGCAATCATGAGTTAGACCTTCTCAGCACCCCTCTGTCTCCCGCAGCTGTCAGGTATTCCTTGGATTATGGAGGCTTGGATGCTGACAGGACTGGAATTCGTTACTGGCTCACTGGGTGTTTCTAGCCAGTGAGGGTCTCAGTCTATCCTCAGAGGCCCACACCCCCAGACACTAAAGATCAGGGTGGATCGATTTCATTCCAAATGTTTTGTATTTGTATTTTTGAGTTATTTTCCTAATGAAAGATTGATTCTCATGAAATTCTTAGTGGTGGCCGATGCAGTGGGGGAGGTCTAAGTTGGATATTAGGAAAAACTTTTTCACTAGGAGGGTGGTGAAGCACTGGAATGGGTTCCCTAGGGAGGTGGTGGAATCTCCTTCCTTACAAGTTTTTAAAGGTCAGCTTGACAAAGCCCTGGCTGGGATGATTAAGTTGGGGTTGGTCCTGCTTTGAGCCGGGGGGTTGGACTAGATACCTCCTGAGGTCTGTTCCAGCCCTAGTCTTCTATGATTCTATGAATAGGTATCCATTAAAACATGCTGGTTTTGCAGGATACATAAGAACAAAAAGGTTAACTGAAACATTTTTTTTTTCATTTCAAACAAACTGAGGTAAAGAAGTATCTCTAGTTCGTGCATTTAACTGACTGTTCCTGGTCCTAAACGTCCTTCCAGATTTTAGAAGTAGTCGCTCACATCTCCTCCTCTCTAGCGTTTATTCATATATTACAAGAGGAAAAGAAGCCTTCATCCTTTTTCAACTGCCAATCAGTTTCTTAAATTTGAATGAAGTAGCTGCATCAACTGAAATGAAGAAAATATTCTTTCTGCACCTGCGGAAGAGGCTATTGCTACCAAAATCTGGCTGAGTATTTCAATCACTTCTGGACCCCCAGGTGCTTAGCCAATGACTTCCAACAGTTCAGTGGTTTGTCTTCCTCTGAAACTTGGCAGCAAACATGGACTTCTTCATATATGTATTTATTTAAATTACTTTAATAGGCTAGAGGAACTGTAGGCCTTAACATAGCTTGTCATAGTTTCAAATTTGATACTTGAAAGGGTTTGTTTAAAAAAAAACAACTTTTAAAATTTAAATTTAAAAAATCTAGTTTAAATAAAAAAAAATCTCTTTGGCGGGTTTTTGGTTTTGAAACAGCCATTGATTGGTATTCACCTTGATTTTAGAAGAACTACTTCATTTGAGAGAATCATAAACTGCTTGTATTCTATTAAAGGAGAGGAGACAGCAAAATTCCTCATATCAGTAATTTGTTGTGCCTTATTTGCTCAGTCTTAAACAAACAAGTGTCCAAAACTCTAGTTAGTCTCTTCTCTGTAGGCCCAGCTAAGAGGTGGTAGGAGGGGCAGGAATGCTGTCTCCGTCCCTGAGCCAGTAGCAATTGCACAGGAGATTGCCACAAAACCTACATTTTATTGCCAAATTGTCTAAGCCAGTCCTCTTCTGCACTTCCTGGGTTATACGTTTCAAATCCACAAAACCTTCCCCTTGACAGTCCCTGCCCCGGCGGTGCAGCAGGCAGATGAACCTGAGCAGTAACACCGTGACACCAGAGGTAACTCAGCCCCCCTGTCACTCACTGACTCCACTAACCCTGAGCATCAACCCGAAGCCTGCAGCCTGCCTTGGGCATGGCTCCCACGGAAACCTGCAGGTTCATTTACTGACTTATGCAAATCACCTGTGGAGAGTTCGCACTGACTGGCTGAATTCACTCTCAAGTCACAATGCCCTTCAGCTTACAGCACTAATGTAAGGGGCACAAGGTAGAAATCAGGCTTTTCTGGTGGCTTGTTTTCCAATTGTCAACAAAATCAACAAGGTTCTTCCCACCGATGCCTAGAAATTCCCTGACATTTTGGAATCAATTGGATGTAGCCTTCAAAAATTATCGCCTTAGAGGCAGACAAAGAAATGCCATTGAATTGAATCTTAGGCCTCCCTGCACTCAGCCAAGAGTGCCTAAGTCTCCTCCCTCTTAACTCAGCAATAGCCCCACACTTGACCGATCAGTGTGGAGACTCTCAGACCTGGAGGATGAGCATTCTCAACAGACGGGCAAAAGCCAGCACTAGTCAGCCACCACAGGAGATCACTATAGTGGAGATCACCATCGGCGCACAATTCCAGCCCCACCTCTTTGTGAGGGCCTCCTACAATGACAGCTGGAGCACAGCCCCATCCTGCCCAGGAAGAAGAGCAGCAGAAAGAAATGGAAGAAGAGAAGAAGGGACAGAGGGAAGGAGGAAGAGGGAAGCAAAATGGTCAAATTCCAAACGCCCCCAGTGAGTCACAGATTTATAAATGCCAAGCCCAGAAGAAACCACTGTAGTCTGACTTTCTGTTTCACTTCAGCCATAGAACGTCCCTCAAAATAATTCCCATAGGAATTAGAGCAGATTTTTTAGTAAAACACCCAATCTTGATTTTAAAATAAGCCAATTGTGGAAAATCCAGCACAACCCTCAGTCAATTGCTCCAAGCTCTGATGTTAAAAATGCTCACCTTATTTCCAGTGTGTATTGGTCTAGCTTTACCTTTCAGCCATTGTCTGCTCATAACCTTTATCTGGTAAAGTGAAGAGCCCATTAGTAAATATTTGTTCCCATAGGCTCACCGCTTAACGTTCTCTTAGATTGAGCTCCTGTAGTCTGTCACCACAAGGCATGTTTTCTACTCCTTTCATCATTCTTGTGGCTCTTCTGTGAACCCTCTCTGATTTATCAGCATCTGTCTCAAATTGTGGACACCAGAAATGGACACAATATTTCAGGAGTGGTTGCACCAGTGCCCAGTACAGAGATATCAAACCTCTCTACCTCTACCTGAGAATCTGCTAGGACAGAGTCCCCTATCTCGTACATAGAGCCTGTATTTTTTTCTTAACTTCTACACAGATGACGATTTCTTTCAGAAAAATCCACACAGATATGAAAAAAACCCGCACAGAATGTCCTCCACACCGACTGTCTCTTGGTCCTCTGAGAGAGACCGCGAGATGGAGACTTGCTGCAGCAAGGCTACAGGGGGTCTCCGAGGTTCCCCCTGCCCTGCATCCCTGTCCTGCCTGGCTGTTGTCAAGGGAGCTCTGTGAGGTCACAGACGCCTCATCATCTTTGCCCAATAGGCTGAGTTCC
Source organism: Emys orbicularis (assembly GCF_028017835.1). Classification (NCBI taxonomy): domain Eukaryota; kingdom Metazoa; phylum Chordata; order Testudines; family Emydidae; genus Emys; species Emys orbicularis. Next base: position 9,997 of record NW_027045126.1, read on the forward strand.
TGCCAAAGGCCTTTGTGAAGTCACTGCCACACCCACCTTTCCCTGGCAGGCCTGATGTCTGCCCCTGGCCAGCCCAGTTGGATGTTTGAGCTGCACCCCGGATCACCCCACTTGGTCATTATTGATTCTGGGGAGCAAGCAGGCTACCCAGTAAAACAGCAGAGTCTGTTCCTCAGCCCACACTGAGTTTTTCATAGAGGCATCGGTTGTGAAACAATTAGATCTCCTAATGTGGCCTCTATTTCACGGGCTATGAAATTTCATACTCTTAGCACCCTATTGAGCCCAATTGCTTGTAATTCTCTAAAAGGCACCTTCCTAACCAGTTATGATGGTAGGACACCAGGAAACAGAAACGCCACCTCTCCCCTGGGTAATTTGTTCCAGTAGCTAGACTCTCTCACTGTCATAATTAAATTTGAAATTGACAACCTTTGATAAGGGCAAAATTCATGACAATCTTTTAAATAATTTAAATAGAAGAGAAAAACTAACATTCAGTGGAATATGTTCACTGCCAAGTTGTTCAGACAGTCGCCCACTGATGGGATCGCTAAGGCCCTGGACGCAAAGTAGCTGAAATGCTAATTCCACTTTGGACAGCAGCAGCTTCCTTGAAAGGTGCAGAAAATATTGTTTTCATTTCAGTTTATACAAATAGTTCCGTTCAATCGACCAGTTTGTTGAAATTCAAGAAAGCCATTGGGAATTCACCAACCAGGCAAACTTGTTTTCCTCCCTCAATCTATGGATAAAAACTAGGTGTGAGGGGATAGATCTACTGGTTCATCAATCTAGAAACACGTGGAGACAAGAATGTATCATTTCAGTTCACTAACCACACATCAAATTTCCTTTGTTTAAGAAATCAGTTAGTTTTAAATGCAAAACATTTTGATACAACTTTTTTCTTATGCTTCTCTTTCTAGCTCTGGCATGACCTTGATGTGTGACCAAAGAGAGGTCACTTCTTTTCTCTTTCCCTCTGTACCATGGGGATGGAGAGGCGTGTTAGGGCCCTTGTGTTCTGAAGGACAATGAGTGAATGTTGTTTGGGGCAAGAATCCTGACGGATTTGCTACATGTCCCCCAACCAAAGCCAATAACACATCTCTGTATTTTCAATCATGAGTTAGACATTCTCAGCACCCCTCTGTCTCCCGCAGCCCTCAGGTGTTCCTTGGATTATGGAGGCTTGGTTGCTAAGAGAACTGGAATTTTTTTACTGGCATCCTGGGTGTTACTAGCCAATCAGGGTCTCAGTCTGGCCCCCGAGGCCCACCCCCCCAGACACTAAAGATCAGGATGGATTGATTTCACTCAAAGTTTTTTGTATTTGTATTTTTGAATTATTTTCCTAATGAAAGGTTGATTCTCATGAAATTCTTAAAGCTGGCAGATGACAGAACAAGGATCAATGATCTCAAGTTGCAGTGTGGAAGGCTTGGATATTAGGAAAAACTTTTTCACTAGGAGGGTGGTGACGCCTTTGAATCTGCTACGATAGAGTCCCTTATCTTGTACTTAGAGCCTATATTTTTTCTTACCTTCTACACAGATGACGATTTCTTTCAAAAAAATCCACACAGATATGGAAAAAAACCGCAGAGAATGTCCTCCACACCGACTGTCTCTTGGTCCTGCGAGAGAGACCACGAGATGGAGACTTGCTGCAGCAAGGCTACAGGGGGTCTCTGAGGTTCCCCCTGCCCTGCATCCCTGTCCTGCCTGGCTGTTGTCAAGGGAGCTCTGTGAGGTCACAGACGCCTCATCATCTTTGCCCAATAGGCTGAGTTCCTGCCAAAGGCCTTTGTGAAGTCACTGCCACACCCACCTTTCCCTGGCAGGCCTGATGTCTGCCCCTGGCCAGCCCAGTTGGATGTTTGAGCTGCACCCCGGATCACCCCACTTGGTCATTATTGATTCTGGGGAGCAAGCAGGCTACCCAGTAAAACAGCAGAGTCTGTTCCTCACCCCACACTGAGTTTTTCATAGAGGCATCGATTGTGAAACAATTCAATCTCCTAATGTGTCCGCTATTTCACGGGCCATGAAATTTCACACACTTTGCACCATATTTAGCCCAATTGCTTGTAATTCACTAAAAGGCACCTTCCAGAATGACAACCATATATTGGTGTCTAACTACCTGCTGCTGCCGGGAGCCGTTGTGATATGAGGACACCAGGAAACAGAGAATCCACCTTTTCCCTGGGTAATTTGTTCCAGTGCTTAGTCTCCCTCACTGTCAAAAATGCGTGTCTTACTTCTCCTTTGAATTTCTCTGGCTTCAGCTGACAGCCCTTGGTTCTTGTTGTGCCTTTCTTGGCTAGATCGAATTAGCCCTGCCCCGTGAAATCCGATCTCCCCGTCCTGCTGGGAGCCCCCCAGCCAGGAGAACCCAGTAGGGGCCTCCTAACTGTTTGTCTGCCGGGCTGGTGACAGGATTTCCTCTCCGTGGGGATATCAGATGCACCTGCAGAGGCAATGCAGAAGTGAGTGCGCTGCATCAGCCCGGCCTTGGGCTCAGGGCTTTGGCCTTGGCAGCTTCTGCTCCAGTCACGTCTCTGGGTGCCCGGACTCAGAGCTTCTGGCCCCCCTATGGCTGTAGCCAGGGCTGGGGCACTGGGCTCAGGACTTTCATGCCTCTCCCCACTCCTGTCGGCTCTCAGGGTACCTGGGCTCAGGGCTTCTGCCCGGCATCTGCAGCTAGGGTTCGGGGATTCCCTTGCAGTTCCTTCTGGGGCTCAGGTGTCCATTTTTCTGGATGCCCCGAAAATGGTAGGAGCCGCGGTGCTCCCAAGTAGTAGGTAGAAGCTGAGGTGCTCCCAAGAGCAGGGACCCACCTGCACCTCTGGGAACCTCCTCTAGCTTCAGAAAGGTTGCTGGCTGCTGCCCTTGGAGCCCAGGTCTGAAGGCAGCACGGAAGTGAGGGTGACAATGCTGTGACCCCCCTACAACAACCTCTGAACTCCCCCATTCTCCCATTTTGGTCGGGACCCCCATGGTTATAATACCAGGACATTTCAGATTGAAACATTGAAATGGTGACATTGTTCAATTTCAAGGCCAGAGGGTTTTTAAATTAGTCAAAGTGAGCCCTGAATTTGGTAGGGACCTGGCTATTATGGAAGTCCTAGCAGGTTTGCACTCCCAGTTCTCCTGAAAGGCCATTGAGAATTCATGCTGCCTGAGAAACTTCCCAGAATAAGCTACCAGGACTGGGGGCAATTGAAAGAAACCAACCAAAGCCTGAGCTAGGATGGAGAGCATTGATCCAAGCGGTGTTTGAACCCCTCCACCCCCACCTGCCTGCCTGCGGAGAAATGGACAGAGGGGCACTGATTTCTATTTGTGAACTTACTAAAGACCATGGGCTTCAGCATGAGCCGTACAGCCCATACTCTGAACTCTTGGATAAACAGCAAAGTTGGCTTTTTAGAAACCTTCCCCCCCCAGTGCTCTGTATCCACTTGGGATTGTGCCCAGCAGAGGCTGGTGGAGGGGAGGGGAAGGTAGAGGAGGCCATGCAAATGTTGTGGTGTCTGCACTACCCCACAGACACACACACAGGACCCTCTGTTGCTTCACACACAGCAATGCACGGCATATTAGCCAGGACAGGAAATTATTTGGCCATAACCTACAAAATCCTCAGTGTTGAAAGTACAATTTATCTAGAAAACAATGGGAGGGAGGGGTTAGAGAGTTGCAGTAACCACCTGGACTTCCAGTCTCTGGCCAGGCACATCCCCCTCTCCACAGTTTTCACTGATATCTTCTCCAAACTGGTCCTCCTGATATAATCTGAGGTCACATCCTGGCCTTTAGGGACATTGGCAGGATCTTCACTGTTCCCAGCTGCAGCATCACCCTCGTTATCCTGCCTGATAAGGATCCCGCCAGGGCTCAGCTAAATGGCATGTGTCATGACAGGCTCTTTGCTGAGGGCCCTTGACAGCGCCCAATCGAGACCTGAATCGGATGAGCACGTGCAGGTGCATTTCCTGACTTTTTACTGGAATCCTGGACCCTCTCATGCTGCTGCTTCAAATGTTTCCTTCTCTCTCCGCGCTGAGCAGCAGAATGCTCATTGCCCTTTGGCTGTGCGACATACAGACGTCTAGTCCTGCTGCTCTGAAAGAAACCGTATTCACAGCTCTAATCCTGGCACATATTGATCAAAATCTTGCCGTGCTCCTCTAAGTGTATTTGTGATTGGACGTGCTTCTTGCTAGGGGGGATTTTCAGATATATGAACTGCATAAAATAGAGGGAAAGACAAAGAGAAGCATCAATATGTCTAAGAACTTGAACAATATTTGAAGACCATATATTGGTGTCTAACTACCTCCTGCTGCCGGGAGACGCAACTGGTATTTTAACGACACACATACGCCGCCTGTGCCTGACCTGAGATTCAGAGCTCTGAGGAATTCTGTCCCTTTGTCTTCGCAGAACAAATAAACCCCACCTCCAATTACCCCTTCCATAATCCATTTGAGTTCAAGAAAGAGAGATCTCTCTCTTGCAAAAAGTTTGTTCCAGTGCTTAGTCTCCCTCACTGTCAAAACAGTGTGGCTAAGAAAACAGGAAATGGGCTTAGCCCATTAGCCCAACGACTTCAGCTGAGCTACTCTGTGTGCATGAGAACAGTATGCGGTCAGCACCGTTGCTGAAATTAATATGAGATGTATGCTGATGGCGCTGAAGTATCTCCTTCCTGTTTCGGATTTTTAGTCTAGATAGAAAGTTACCTGAAAATAGCTTGGGTAATTCCTAATTATTAAACAAACTGCTCTCAATCCCGCCAGTTCCTTCTGTCATGTTACCTGCGTCAGGGGTTTAAAAAGTTAAATTATTTAAATTAAATATACAGAACACAGGAATTTCCAGAACAGGTCCCCTAATGATCTATTTCTTCACTGTGGTAGATATTACAATATGCTTCAGAGTTAGGTGCAAGCCATCATCATAAGCATTATGGACTAACATAATGGGGGGAGTTTCCTCCTCAGTCTATAGAGTAATCTGCATCAAGCCCCATGTCCCAAAGCCTGAGGTTTTATATCTTTAAACATCTCCATTCCACTGTAAAATACAAATATTCTTAATATTCATACCTATGTCAAATCCTTTTTTGGATATTAAGCAGATAGTTAGATATAAGGGTATATGAGGACAGATTCGATAGATTAATTACATGGCTCCAATCTACAGTGACTTCAATGGAACTATGGCCCACTTACACCCGCTGAAACTTTGACCCATTAATTCCAACAGAGCTATACTGACTTACACCATTTTGAGATCTGACCCATTGCTGGCTAAGGGGCTATTGGAGGCTATTGGAATTGAAATCCTATTTTTGATCTCAGAACAGGCACTGTGATGAAAGCGCTTTTCACCCTTCCCACAGACTCGTCCCTGTTTTCTCTTCCTCCTAATGTGAATTCTGACCTGCAGAGAATATCTGAAGACCATGGATGTATTGGATCTGATTTAGGCTGCACATATTCTGTGTATAGACTGAGAACTTCCAGCCCTATGGAAGTCATTCCGTGCCCTTAAACCAGTAATAAAACCACTTAAAAAAATTCTTGGCATTTAAGGAAAAGTGAAAGTGTTTTCTACTGAATAAGTTACACAAAACATAAAATATTAGACATCCAAATGCCTTATTTTCAATTTTCTCACTTACTCTGTTTTGTTCTTACCAAAATAAATATCCCCAACAGTCAGGCAACTGTATTTTATGCTGAAGCAAAAACAAAATAAACAAGGTTGAAATAGCCAAAAATCAGAGTGCAGAAAAATCTAACTTCAAAAGAATAATCAGAGAGAATGTTTATTCCACTTCGGTTGGAGCCATACTGGTGAGACTTACCAGTGGAGGGAGCTATTTCATTCTTCTCGCTAAACACTGGCGTATTGATGATACAGAGTATTTATATTTGCTTCAGTGGCCATTAGGGACAGCACCTCAAGACTCAGAATCACAGGCGAGGCAAAAATGAGATCATTAAAAATCCTGTACATCCTTTTGGAGATTGGGGATAATCACAAAGATTTGTTGTCTCCAATAGTTGGGCATAAATTCAAGTGTCCTCTGTATTCTCCTTCTTTTAGTTTCCAGATGAGCTGCCCGCATTGCCCTGAATCAGAGCAATTCTCAACTGGTAGCCCCATCGCTGCCAGGAGTCCATTGTGACATATATTTGATAACAAAGATTTTAATCTCAGTTGGCATGTTCTGTATCTCTGGACTAATGGCTAGATGAAGAATTGACATTGTTCTTCACACAGGCAATATGGGACACCAGTTTCCACAGATCATTTCTTGGCCTGGAATAACATGAGCAGAGTGGTAATAAGATTGTGTCCCATCCCTGTTTTTCTCCAGAAGTGAGACAGCAGTGAAAGTTAACACTACAGACAGAAGCTGCATTTTCTATCTTTGCTGTTCTTGACTTTTCCTTTTTGTGCTTGTTTGTCTTGTTTTGTCTTCTAAAAACAGGATCAGACTTCAACAACAATAGGAGCTCTAATAACAGTTCCAGACCATCTCAACTAACTAAAAAGTGAGAAAGTCAGGCAGTAGGCATGAGCACAGCATAACCCTGGAAAAAGCTAGAGAGAGCTTCTGTCACTGCTGGCTACATAAGCTGGGGGTGGTAAAGTAAAAAAATTGGTCCTTTCTTTCTTAGGCCCTCCTGAGTTCAGAGAAACAGAAGACTGCATTAAAACAAAATACTAGAGCCCATCAGTTTCTACTTCCAACTGGAACATCCCCAGGGCCCTGAAATGTAGCTAGCTGCTTGGCCCATGTATTCCGTTAACATTAATACCGCAATACATAGAATCATAGAATCATAGAATATCAGGGTTGGAAGGGACCTCAGGAGGTCATCTAGTCCAACCCCCTGCTCAAAGCAGGACCAATCCCCAACTAAATCATCCCAGCCAGGGCTTTGTCAAGCCTGACCTTAAAAACCTCTAAAGAAGGAGATTCCACCACCTCCCTAGGTAACCCATTCCAGTGCTTCACCACCCTCCTAGTGAAAAAGTTTTTCCTAATATCCAACCTAAACCTCCCCCACTGCAACTTGTGACCATTACTCCTTGTTCTGTCATCTGCTACCACTGAGAACAGTCTAGATCCATCCTCTTTGGAACCCCCTTTCAGGTAGTTGAAAGCAGCTATCAAATCCCCCCTCATTCTTCTCTTCTGCAGACTAAACAATCCCAGTTCCCTCAGCCTCTCCTCATAAGTCATGTGCTCCAGCCCCTTAATCATTTTTGTTGCCCTCCGCTGGACTCTTTCCAATTTTTCCACATCCTTCTTGTAGTGTGGGGCCCAAAACTGGACACAGTACTCCAGATGAGGCCTCACCAATGTCGAATAGAGGGGAATGATCACATTCCTCGATCTGCTGGCAATGCCCCTACTTATACAGTCCAAAATACCGTTAACCTTCTTGGCAACAAGGGCACACTGTTGACTCATATCCAGCTTCTCGTCCACTGTAACCCCTAGGTCCTTTTCTGCAGAACTGCTGCCTAGCCATTCGGTCCCTAGTCTGTAACAGTGCATAGGATTCTTCCGTCCTAAGTGCAGGACTCTGCACTTGTCCTTGTTGAACCTCATCAGGTTTCTTTTGGCCCAATCCTCTAATTTGTCTAGGTCCCTCTGTATCCTATCCCTACCCTCCAGCATATCTACCACTCCTCCCAGTTTAGTGTCATCTGCAAACTTGCTGAGAGTGCAGTCCACGCCATCCTCCAGATCATTAATGAAGATATTGAACAAAACCGGCCCCAGGACCGACCCCTGGGGCACTCCACTTGAAACCGGCTGCCAACTAGACATGGAGCCGTTGATCACTACCCGTTGAGCCCGACGATCTAGCCAGCTTTCTATCCACCTTATAGTCCATTCATCCAGCCTATACTTCTTTAACTTGGTGGCAAGAATACTGTGGGAGACCGTATCAAAAGCTTTGCTAAAGTCAAGGAATAACACATCCACTGTTTTCCCCTTATCCACAGAGCCAGTTATCTCCTCATAGAAGGCAATTAGGTTAGTCAGGCATGACTTGCCCTTGGTGAATCCATGCTGACTGTTCCTGATCACTTTCCTCTCCTCTAAGTGCTTCAGAATTGATTCCTTGAGGACCTGCTCCATGATTTTTCCAGGGACTGAGGTGAGGCTGACTGGCCTGTAGTTCCCCGGATCCTCCTTCTTCCTTTTTTTAAAGATGGGCACTACATTAGCCTTTTTCCAGTCATCCGGGACCTCCCCCGATCGCCATGAGTTTTCAAAGATAATGGCCAATGGCTCTGCAATCACATCCGCCAACTCCTTTAGCACCCTCGGATGCAGCGCATCCGGCCCCATGGACTTGTGCTCGTCCAGTTTTTCTAAATAGTCTCGAACCACTTCTTTCTCCACAGAGGGCTGGTCACCTTCTCCCCATACTGTGCTGCCCAGTGCAGCAGTCTGGGAGCTGACCTTGTTCGTGAAGACAGAGGCAAAAAAATCATTGAGTATATTAGCTTTTTCCACATCCACTGTTACTAGGTTGCCTCCCTCATTCAGTAAGGGGCCCACACTTTCCTTGACTTTCTTCTTGTTGCTAACATACCTGAAGAAACCCTTCTTGTTGCTCTTAACATCTCTTGCTAGCTGCAACTCCAAGTGTGATTTGGCCTTCCTGATTTCACTCCTGCATGCCTGAGCAATATATTTATACTCCTCCCTGGTCATTTGTCCAATCTTCCACTTCTTGTAAGCTTCTTTTTTGCATTTAAGGTCAGCAAGGATTTTACTGTTAAGCCAAACTGGTCGCCTGCCATATTTACTGTTCTTTCTACACATTGGGATGTTTTTTTCCTGCAACCTCAATAAGGATTCTTTAAAATACAACCAGCTCTCCTGGACTCCTTTCCCCCTCATGTTATTCTCCCAGGGGATCCTGCCCATCAGTTCCCTGAGCGAGTCAAAGTCTGCTTTTCTGAAGTCCAGGGTCCGTATTCTGCTGCTCTCCTTTCTTGCTTGTGTCAGGATCCTGAACTCGACCATCTCATGGTCACTGCCTCCCAGGTTCCCATCCACTTTCGCTTCCCCTTCTAATTCTTCCTGCTTTGTGAGCAGCAGGTCAAGAAGAGCTCTGCCCCTAGTTGGTTCCTCCAGCACTTGCACCAGGAAATTGTCCCCTACACTTTCCAAAAACTTCCTGGATTGTCTGTGCACCGCTGTATTGCTCTCCCAGCAGATATCAGGGTGATTAAAGTCTCCCATGAGAACCAGGGCCTGCGATTTAGTAACTTCTGCTAGTTGCCGGAAGAAAGCCTGGTCCACCTCATCCCCCTGGTCTGGTGGTCTATAGCAGACTCCCACCACAACATCACCCTTGTTGTTCACACTTCTAAACTTAATCCAGAGACTCTCAGGTTTTTCTGCAGTTTCATACCAGAGTTCTGAGCAGTCATACTCCTCTCTTACATACAATGCAACTCCCCCACCTTTTCTGCCCTGTCTGTCCTTCCTGAACAGTTTATATCCATCCATGACAGTACTCCAGTCAGGTGAGTTATCCCACCAAGTCTCTGTTATTCCAATGACATCATAGTTCCTTGACTGTGCCAGGACTTCCAGTTCTCCCTGCTTGTTTCCCAGGCTTCTTGCATTTGTGTATAGGCACTTAAGATAACTCGCTGATTGTCCCGCTTTCTCAGTCTGAGACAGGAGTCCTCCCCTCTTGCACTCTCCTGCTCATGCTTCCTCCCAGTATCCCATATCCCCACTTACCTCAGGGCTTTGGTCTCCTCCCCCTGGTGAACCTAGTTTAAAGCCCTCCTCACTAGGTTAGCCAGCCTGCCTGCAAAGATGTTCTTCCCTCTCTTTATTAGGTGGAGCCCGTCTCTGCCTAGCACTCCTCCTTCTTGGAACACCATCCCATGGTCGAAGAATCCAAAGCCTTCTCTCTGACACCACCTGCGTAGCCATTCGTTGACTTCCACAATTCGACGGTCTCTATCCAGGCCTTTTCCCTGCACAGGGAGGATGGATGAGAACACCACTTGCGCCTCAAACTCCTTTATCCTTCTTCCCAGAGCCACATAGTCTGCAGTGATCCGCTCAAGGTCATTCTTGGCAGTATCATTGGTGCCCACGTGGAGAAGCAGGAAGGGATAGGCAATCTGATGGCTTGATGAGTCTCGGCAGTCTCTCCGTCACATCGTGAATCCTAGCTCCTGGCAAGCAGCAGACCTCTCGGTTTTCTCGGTCGGGGCAGCAGATAGATGACTCAGTCCCCCTGAGGAGGGAGTCCCCGACCACCACCACCCTCCTCCTTCTCTTGGGAGCGGTGGTCGTGGAACCCCCATCCCTAGGACAGTGCATCTCATGCCTTCCAATCGGTGGAGTCTCCTTCTGCTCCCTTCCCTCAGATGTATCATCTACTCCACTCTCCGCATTAGTACCTGTGGAGAGAAAATGAAAACGGTTGCTCACCTGTATCTCCATTGCTGGTACATGGACGCTCCTCTTTCTTCTTCTGGAGGTCACATGCTGCCAATTTTCTTCACCGTCCCTCAGTCCCCTCTGCGCAACCTGCTCCGATTCCTCAGAACGTTGTGCCCATAGAAGCATATCCTGACGTCTGTCCAGGAAATCTTCATTTTCTCGTATGCAACGCAGGGTCGATACTTGTTTCTCCAGACCTCGAACCTTCTCTTCCAATATGGAGACCAGCTTGCACTTTGTAAAGACAAAGTCGCTTCTGTCCTGTGGAAGAAAGACAAACATGGCACAACCTGTGCAGGTTACAACAACTGAACATTCACCTTCCATACTTTCTTCCTTCTAAAGCTTCCTCAGCTGTTGCAGCAACTCACAGAAGCCCACGAGATGTAAGCCTCAGTGGGCTCTCCCCAGGCGAACTCCCTCTGTTAGCCTCCGCTGTTCGCCGCTCAGCTGGTTCGCTGCTGACTGCCTTTTTATACCAGTCAGGCCCACTCAAGGCCCACCTGGAACAAAGCACTCCCAATTCACACTGTTCAAACAAACAATCAAACAATCAAGCACACGGTCAAACTGACAAACTGTCCCTGCAACAGACACTCAGATACTCACCAACACAGCCCCCCTAATGCAGCACTTAGCGTACCTCCTCTCTGACAGATCCCAGGTAAACATAACCCTCATTGACTGGATACAGCAGCATGCTCAGTTACAGTTGGCTTAAGAATATTATAGAACATTGACATATTTTTATAATAAAATTATATGGACATTTTCCATAAGGAATTGGCTTCAGGTTTGAATACAGTAAAAAACCTCCTCTTCTGGAGGCTAAGGGAGATTCTTGTTTATTCACTGAGTGGATTATTTTAGTTTGGAACCAAAGATTAAAGCTGGGCAGGAAATGGTTTTCCTGTCCCATGAAAATTTTGGAGATTTTAAAAATGTCCCATCCCAAAAGCTGATATTTTCATTTTTTCCACAAACCAAAAAGCTGGGGAAAAATTGATTTTGAACAATCAAAATATTTTCTTCCAATAGTTCAAATTATATGAACCTTTAAAAAAAATAATTAGATAATTAAGATTTTGAAACAGAGTCATTTTGAACTAAAAAAAGGCAACTTTTCATTTTGAAAATGTCAAAAATGAACATTTAGACAATTTTAAGCTTCTTTTTTCTTTCAATTTTTTTTTGAAATGAGTAATTCATTGAAACTGGCCTTTTCCCACAAGAATATTTCATTTTTTACTAATCAGTATTTTCCAGTGTAGAAAGCACTGGGCTTCAATTGCAGCAAGGGAGGTTTAGGTTGGACATTAGGAAACATTTCCTAACTGTCCGGGTGGTTAACCACTGGAATAAACTGCTTAGGGAGGTTGTGGAAACACCATCATTGGAGATTGTTAAGAGCAGGTTAGACAAACACCTGTCAGGGATGTTCTAGATGGTGCTTTGTCCTGCCATGAGTGCAGGGGACTGGACTTCTGACCTCTCGAGGTCCCTTCCAGTCCTATGATTCTATGATTGATCCAATATTGTGCTCTAATATTTTTCATTGAAACTTTATTAATGCAGGATAAAAAGAACCCCTGTGAATGGGGTTGGGTAGCGGGTCAACTCTTGAATCCCGGAGGAAGTTGCGTCTGAGTGTGCTTCAGTGGATTTATGTCCTCTCACCATTAATCGCAATGGGCTAAACTCTATTATCCCTTGGCTCAAGTCTACCTAGCAGAGTTTAAGTGTAAGGCATTTCCATGGGGTAGAAAGTATCCTAACTACAGCTGGCCAAAATTCTTTGGCTGAAACTTTTTTTCAGATAAAAGTGCACATTCAGCTACACCAGAATGTTTGCCCAATTGTATTGGGTTCTTCGGGATGGAAAAACATCAAATAAATTAATTTCCCCACTGCTAAACCTTGCTGTTCAGTGTCCCACCTCTGCGTGGAGGGATGAAAGCAAAGCTCTAAATCAGTGTTGGTGAGTACAGGGGCTTGTTTGCATTGGGAAGTTATTCCTGAGCAAGATAATATGTGAATTTAAGGCACTAGAGCTATCCTGGTATGGACACTCTTAATTTACTGGATTAAACTAAACCAGAAAATGGCATTCTTATTTGGCTACGGCTACACTACGGGGGGCGATCGATTTCAGATACGCAAATTCAGCTACGGGAATAGCGTAGCTGAATTCGACGTATCTGATCCGACTTACCCCGCTGTGAGGACGGCGGCAAATCGACCGCCGCGGCTCCCCCGTCGACGGCGCTTACTCCTACCTGGGCTGGTGGAGTACGCGCGTCGATTCGGGGATCGATTGTCGCGTCCCGACGAGACGCGATAAATCGATCCCCGAGAGATCGATTTCTACCCGCCGATCCGGGCGGTAGTGAAGACAAGCCCAAAGGCCATCTAGGGAGTTACGTTAAATAGCTGTAGAGTCGTTTCCCGTGTCGACCAGCCCTAAAGCAATAGGATTGTGTCAGTGGTGAGAATAGGGCTAATCAGTATAGAGCAATGATGAGGGGGGAAAGTGTCTGATCAAAAGAACTCTGTGAATAGCTGATTTCTTGGTTTGCTGGCTAGTCTGAAACATAAATGAAAAACTTTAGTTTCTGGTTGACCCAAATTGATTTTTTTCCCCACAAATTTCCATTTTTTTGGCTGACTGACAAGTTGAATGAAATGGTTTGTTTGATCCGTTGCAGTTTTTGCAATTGTTATATTTTTTAATAAAATTGAAGTAAATTTTGAAACAAAAAGTCTTTTAAATGGGAAACTTAAAATATTTAGACCTTTTAGATTTTTCTGAGGTTTTAGATCAAAGCAAAACAATCCAGCTCATTTGACACAGATTCATAAAATATTTCAGTTAACCCAAATCTGCGTTGCTCAGAAAAAAAGGATTTTGGTCCAACTCCCCTCTCCCCCCGGTTCTAATGAACAATATATGGTGATACTCAGAGTAAAACTATCCCAATTCGGATTAGTCCTGAGGCTCACATTTTCAACAGTGAGGGTGGTTAACGGCTGGAATGAACTACCAGGGGACGTGACGGTTTATCCAGCTAGAGCTGCTGCCAAATCAAGACCCGATGGCTCTCCGGAAGATACGCTTAATAAAATGCCAGTTAATGGGCTTAATACCGAGGATAACTGTATAGGAGTGTGACCTGAGTTATACAGCCAGACTAAATGATCTCATTGTCCTTTCTAGCCCTTAAAATATATGATAAATTTATAGCATTGCTGTAAGTAAACCTATAAAATCACTATATGGCAGTGACAACGAGGAGTCCTGTGGCACCTTAAAGACTAACAAATGTATCACGATAGTTTATGCCCAGATACATTTGTTAGTCTTTAAGGTGCCACAGGACTCCTCGTTGTCTTTGCTGAAACAGACGAACACGACTACCCCTCTGAAATATATGGCATTGGTGGGGGTAAAATTACATGAGCATTATTATTGATACTACTTCATTAATTCATTAGTATTGGGCTTAATCCCAACCCCATTCTGTTAGGTGCTGTACCAACATATAACAAAACAAAACAAAACCCAACCTCTGGCCAAAGGAGCTTGTAATGTAAGCTTAAAATAAGAGACAACGATACAGATGACAAACAGATGGGGAGCAGCACAAGGTGACAACAAGATGATTGAGAATAAAGCTGTATAACAAGTATATAGAGCCTTGTCAGAATTTGATTTTTAAGTTTTTTATCATTTTAATTGATAATATCAATGTTTATTTTTAAGGCTTTTTTATTTTAAATGTTTAAACCTTTATAATTGCGGGAAATTATGGGGGATCAGACAATGGGAGGTCAGACATTTTTTTTAATGACAGTCGACACTGAGATTCAAAAAGTTAAAGCTTTATAGCTGTTAAAACACAAATTGTCAACATCACTTGTCAAAATAGATCAAAAAATATCCTTAAATCAAACTCGAATACATTCTGAAGCTGCAATTTTTCTTACTTTGCCTATCTGTAAATTTCAATTATTATTGATGGCAACATTTTTTTCATTGGTTTGTGTGCATATGGTGAAATCAATATTTACCAACCTTTATTGAGAAAAATGTATTCCTTCCCAGCCTAAGTATATACAATAACACTGTTAAGAATAGATGTATATAGCACTAGTATGAATATAGATGTGATCAATGTAAAGACAAGTGCAAAGACAAGTACTTCACTCTAGAAGGGAAAATCAAATGCATAAATACAATGTGGGGAATAACTGGCTAGGGAGAAGTGCTGCTTAGATGGATCTGGGAGTTCAAGTGGATCACAAGTTGACTATGAGCCAACAATGAGGTGCAGTTGTGAAAAAGGCTGTCTAGGGTGTATTACCAGGTATGTTGTACGTATGTAAGACCAGGGCGGTGATTATTTGGCTCTGCTTGGCACTGGTGAGGCCTCAGTTGAAGTTCTGTGTCTAGGTTTGGGAGCCACACTTTAGAAAAGATGTGGGCAAATAGGAGAGAGTCCAGAGGGGAACAACAAAAATGACAAAAAGGGTTTACAAAACCTGATTTATTAGGAAAGTTTTTTTAAAAATGGGCATGTTTTGTTTTGAGATAAGACGACTGAGGAGGGACCTGATAACAGTCTTCAACTACGTTAAGGGCTGTTATAAAGGGGATAGAGATCAATTGTGGCAGCCGTATGAGGCCCAGACACTAAAGAGAGCAAAAGCGTTGAATTCTCATAATGCAAGTCACATACTGAGCATTAATTAAAGTAACACATTAAGAAATTAAACCTAGAAGCAAGTTTATTTTATTTTTAATCTCAGATAACCTTGCAGGGCACCATTTCAAATAGATTAATGGTCAAGAAACAAGGAAAGGTGTCTATATTCCAACAGCCACATAATGACAGGACATTAGGTAACATTGTTCCTCTCAAGCAATTGTAAAACATAATTTCCACATGCTACATCAGTTCTTTGAGTTTCATTTAATTCTTGTACAACATTTGTGATACACAAATCAAGGCAGTAACACATAGACCATACTACAATCCTTCTTCCAATTGTTCTTCTCAATTGACTGGAATTGTCATGGTGAACAAATTAGCTGAGAATGTTTTTCCAGTCTATCACCCTCTTAAGAGCATCCTTAACCTCCTTGTTCCTCAGGCTGTAGATCAGGGGGTTCAACATGGGGACCACCAGGGTATAAAACACAGCAGAGATTTTCTCCTGTTCCAGTGAGTAGCTGGAACTGGGTTGTATGTGGCTTAAGCTCACAGGTCCATAGAACATGGTGACAGCTGTCAGATGAGAGGCACAGGTGGAGAAGGCTTTGCGCCTGCCCTTGGCGGAGCAGATCCTCAGGATAGAGAAGAGGATGTACAGATAAGAGATTATGACAATCAGGAGGGTGGACATGGCAATAACCCCAGAGAACGCTACAAGCAAAATCTCACTGATGTGGTTATCAGAGCAGGCGAGCTTCAGCAATGGGTTAGTGTCACAAAAGTAATGATTGATGACGTTGGATCCACAGAATGACAACTCAGCAAGCCACATGTGTGGGTCAGTGAGTTCATGAGCCCCCCTACATATGAGCTGGCCACTAGATGAATACAGACGCTCTTAGACATAACAGCGGTGTAGAGCAGAGGGTTACAGATGGCTACATAGCGGTCATACGCCATCACGGCCAGCAGAAACCCTTCTGTGGTCAGAAACACAACAAAAGAGAAGTGTTGAGCAATACAGGCAGAGTAAGAAATGCTTTTACTCCCCACTAAGAAATTCACCAGCATCCTTGGAGCGAAGACTGAGGAGTAGCAGAGGTCAACAACGGACAGGTCACTGAGGAAGAAGTACATGGGGGTGTGGAGTCGGGGATCAACCCTGATCAACACAATCATCCCAAGCTTCCCCACCAGCGTAAGAACATAGATCACCAGGAACGCTGCGAAGAGGGGTATCTGCAACTCCTGACGCTCCGTCAGCCCCAGGAGGATGAACTGGGTCACCATGCTGGGATTGCCCTCAGCCATTTATACAGGGGTGCATGAAACCATACCTGCCGGGATAACAAGAGTGAGCAGCATGGAAGAAGGAAATTTCATGGCATGAATTAAATCTGAATGACACCACCGGGCTTGAATGTGAGTAATGAATATCTTACAGGAAACCAGCCGCCGTGATGTCTGGGAAGAGCTGGGATGGACCTTTAAATTTACACTCCCTTTTTAACAGGGCTGAGGTTTTCAAGGCTGTCTAGGAGATTTAGACATCCAAGTCTCCATAAAATTGACTGGAATTAGGCATCCAGTTCCCCATTTTAAAATTTGTTAGTCTCTAAGGTGCCACAAGTACTCCTGTTATTTTTGCAGTTCCCCATAGGGAGTTTCCGGATTCATGTACATTATCACAAATTTTCTCCAATGAAATATACCTGGCATGGGTTTGAGTTTGAGCTAGGTACTTTATATTGTCTGCTCACTGAGGGTAAGTTAGAAAGCACTCATACTTTAAATCCTTCCAGATTATTGTGACCAGACAGTAAATGTGAAAAATCGGGATGGGGGTAGGAGGTAATTGGAGCCTATATAAGAAAAAAGACCCAGAAATCGGGACTGTCCCTATAAAATCGGGACATCTGGTCACCCTATTCCAGATAATCCTTTTAGATGACTACAATGTCTGTTATGTCCCAGTCACTTGGTTACTGCTGCTTCATAACACATCCCCTGGCAGTGTTGCTAATCCCAAGCATTTGAAAACCATTATCAGGCTTCCAAAAATCATGCAGTTGGCTTAAAATCTTGAGATCTTTTAAAAATAATACACAAAGGGTTTAGAGAGGGGGCAGGGAAGTGTAATTCTGTTTTGTGCAAGATTTTATATTTCAGAATTTGGTTTAGGAACAAAC
Organism: Emys orbicularis; assembly: GCF_028017835.1. Classification (NCBI taxonomy): domain Eukaryota; kingdom Metazoa; phylum Chordata; order Testudines; family Emydidae; genus Emys; species Emys orbicularis. The sequence continues at coordinate 27,426 of NW_027045126.1, forward strand.
CCACAGTTTTTGAAAAGTCTCTGGAAAAGGAAATGGATCCCTGGAGTCATGGACACTGACAATTTTGGATGTTCCCAGCCCCCAGGGCAATCTGCATGTGTATCTGCTCCAAGGCCATGGACTCTGGAAGCTCTGAGGTTGCTAGCAGGCCACTGGGCAGGTTGCAAAGGAGCTGGGCCGGTGAACTAGCAGAAACCAGGCAGGATTCTGATGTAGGCAGAGTTTCCTCAATTCCGTGGTGCTGCAGTGAAATTGGCCCTTCTTGACGAAATGTTCCAATTTCACTCAGACAGCAAATTGCAATGGAACAATGTTTCTGGGCCCTGGAGAGAGTCACGTTTTCAAGCTTTTCTTAGCAACCCTGAGGGCTAGAAACATACTTAAAAAAAAATCTGAGATTCTTAACTGATCACATGACTGAAGGAGTTGAGGCTTTAAGAGAAGCACCAAATACCGTGAGAACTGGTAAGTGTGCCTTCAATCTATGCTATCCTTGCTCTAGGAGGTTTCTGGCCACTTGTCTCCAGTCCCAGTTTCTTATGCCTACTAGTGGTACACACTGCCAGGTCCTTCATCTCTCTAGGTCATTCGCCGTGACACAGGAATATGATACAGGCGGGAAATGGTGAAGGAATAACATTGGCACAGAAGCAACAATGGAAGGCTGTGTGCAAGGCTCTGAAGGAGGGAGGGAGGATGCTTGGAAGAGGGAGCATAGGGGGATTACATGAAGCCACAGGTGAGAGAATGAGATAAAAGGAGAAAATGCTGTATCAGAGAGGAGTGTGAGGAGAGTGGAGAGAGAAAGAAGGAAGAAAGAAGGCTGAAGAGACATGAAGGCAAAACTATGTAACACCTCAGAAGTGAGGCTTTCTCCATTTGCTTCCTTCTTCTGGCTCCCCCGTCCCCATTTAATCGAACACAAACAGCTTGTTTTCAATCCAAGCCCCTTCACAGTCTATCAACACCATGAGGCTCCTCTGCTATTGCAATGTCATCTACCGCCTCTGCCCTCCCACTGCTTCCCATTGGTTACAGTTTTCAAACAAACACGACCATGACTGGGGCTGCCGCAGTGCAAATAATTACTGTTATTTCCCCCTTATGGTTAGAGATCGGCCACACCAGAACCCACTGGATCCCAGTGTCCGTCCTCCCCCACCCCCACTCACACACATACACAACACTGGATAATGGTCAGACTGGCAGTAGGGGCACTAGATTGAGATAGTCCTTTAATTCCTGGCTCTGCTTCACACTCCCTCTCTTACTATGTTTTTCCAGAGAACCTAGTACAGTGGGGCCTTGACCTCTAATTGATAACACAACAACAATAAATACAAATTTTATAACCCTGATTTATCTCTATAATTGGCTGAAAAGCCCAGAATCTGAAAATCCTCAAAGGTTGAAGAAGTCGGATCTGAATCTGATTCCAGATCTGAAGTGTGTAACTCAGATTCATCTCTATGTATAATCCTGGATTCTTACCTAATATCCATCTGGACCTTTCAGGGTCTTCCATGAACCATGTCCATTGCCCCTGTAATTTACCCTGAGACAGAAAAATGAACAAACGAACAATGTCTGTCTCAACTTGCAATGTTGACTGCGCTAACATCACATTTCCAAGTAAATGGAGAAAATGGAAAGTTATGTCCAGGAATCAGAACTGAAGGAAAATAGCTATCCCACCTCCACTGAAGGAAAGAAGTATTCTATCATAGCTACTGGTGGAACAGAGTGTTCAATCACTCTTTATCCCTAAGGGATCATGTTAGGGCACCAAAAACCTTATATATTCATTTCTGTGGCATTTAAGGATCAAGTCTCTGAAGTCACACCTCCAATTATAGTCTCAAGCCAGGCACAGAGGGGCTCATTACAATGCCCTCCTTGGTGCTCTAACATGCTAAGTAGATTTGTTTATTTGCCTTTGCTCAGTTTTACGGAAAGCTCTCGCTGTTTTGCTAAGTCACAGGAAGAAGTCTCAAGAGCAGTGTAACTGGAAATGAATGGCTCAGTCTTTCTTTCCGTAGGGAGCACTCAGTGAATTCAGCGTCAAAGTTAGGCTTAAAAGAAATCCAGATGTGTTAAACTATGGAAAAAGCACAGTTACAGCGAACAAACAACTTTAACTTTGTTCGTGTAGATGCCAAGCAATCACCCTACCCTTACAATTAGTGCCTAATAGTGCCTTACAATTTACTGCCCCTGATTGGGTAAAACTGATTTTTCATACAGTTTAAGGCCAGAAGAGGTCAATGTGATCATCTAATCTGACCTCCTGCATAACAAAACCTTGCCCAATAATTTATGTATCGAGCCTATAATTATTATTTTTTTAGCTCTCACACATCTTTTAGCTAGATATCCAGTTGGAATGACTTCAAGTGACAGACAATCTACCATTAGCAGGAGTGTTGTAAGCAAGACAAGAGAAGCAATTCTTCCACTCTACACAGCTCTGATAAGGCCTCAACTGCAGTATCGTGTCCAGTTCTGGGCGCCACATTTCAGGAAACATGGGGACAAATTGGAGAGAGTCCTGAGAAGAGCAACAAAAATGATTAAAGGTCTAGAAAACATGACTTATGAGGGAAGATTGAAAGAATTAGGTTTGTTTAGTCTGGAAAAGAGAAGACTGAGAGGGGACATAACAGTTTTCAAATACCTAACAGGTTGTTACAAGGAGGAGGGAGAAGAATTATTCTCCTTAACCTCTGACGATAGGACAAGAAGCAATGGGCTTAAATTGCAGCAAGGGAGGTTTAGGTTGGACATTAGGAAAAAATTTCTAATCGTCAGGGAGGTTAGGCACTGGAATAAATTGCCTAGGGAGGATGTGGAATCTCCATAATTGGAGATTTTTCAGAGCAGGTTAGATGTTCTTGATGGTGCTTGGTCCTGCCATGAGTGCAGGGGCTGCCCTTGATGACATCTTGAGGTCCCTTCCAGTCCTATGAATCTATCATGGATCGAGTGATGCTTTTTGTTAAGATGGCTGGTGCTGGTAGCTGGGTATGGCTCTGTTTTTTGCCCCCTTCCTCTGCCTGCCCAGTTCTCAGCTCGAGGATACCGCTGCTTCTGTAGGCCACGCAGCAGACTCCCCAGCCTTTAGAATTGCTTTTCCCCCTGCCCTGTGTCTGAGCTGTGTTGGGAGCAAGGGAGTGAGATGAAAACTCCGCGGTGTTTGGGTGAGGGCAGAAAGGGGGTGGCAGCAGTAGGAGGCAGAAGGGATCAAATTGCATGAAAAAGAGGGAAAATGTTTGACTGGGCGTCGTGGGTCTGAAAGGCAGTGGGCTAGGGGTTAAGCAGTGATTCCCCAGACCTTTTCAATCTCTCCATTCCTGAGGGGGGTGTCCTGTTGTGTCATACATATAAAATCAAAAGATCCTAGAAGGAGCCTGGCATGTGGTTGAAACTTGCCCGTAGTTCAATGTTGTTTGTTTTACAGTAGTGACTGGAGGTGCAAACAGAGACCAGAACCCCAGGGTCCTTGATTTCAATGGGGCTTCTTACAGTCTAAAGCATGTTAAGCATGTGCTTATGTTTCCTTGCATTGGGGCTAGTGTGCTCAGTACCTTGCTGGTCTGAGCTTTATTCTGGGTGTGCTGAGAAGTTGGGAAATGTCTGTAGATCCTAGGAGAGCTGTTAAAGCAGCACTGCAAAGCAACTGGAGGGATTTGACAGCTTTATATGGCATAGTGTATGGATGCGGATGCTTAAAGTATACTAAACATAATGCTTCAGGACTTAACCAAATCTCTAATTATTAGAGATCATGGCAGGATGTGGGGAAGGGCTGATTATTCCACATCTGCCTATTGAAAGTTATTAAACCCTCTTTTGAAACCTCTGGTACTAGCCACTAGCAGAGACAAGACACTAGATGGAGCTCCGGTCTGATCCAATCTGGCAATTTCTGTGTGTTTATTCAGTGTTTCATAAAAAGACCGGTGAATCCAAATGCTTCTGCAGACCAAATTCCTTCTAAAGAGAGAATCTGCACCAGTGGGTGCTGTCCTATTCCAAACTGAGTGACTGTCCGGGTCTGTCACATCTTACACTGGGATCACGTTCCGCAGTTAGAGCGTAAAGCGGAAATCGCGTATAGTCAAAATTACGTTGAGTGGAATGGCGGGCGGAATCGCCCGCACTAGAGGTACCGTATTAAAATTGTTATTTTTCTCTCTCTTTTTTTTTTTTGCCGACTGCGTAAAGCTGAAATTGCGCATGTTAAATGCGCGTAAGATGCGACAGACCTGTAGGCACTTATCGGCCTGAGAGGGGGTGCTTGTGACAGGCGGGTTTCGAGGCCATTAAACTGAAAATTGAAATCTGAAGTCAGATTTGATTCAGGTCTCTTTTAAACAGCTATAAACAGATGCAAATCAAGAGGAACGGCACTGAAATCCCCTGGAGTTCCAGCTGTGTAAAACCTGTGTAAACCAGATCAGAATAATAATAATAAAAATCTCTACCCCAGCCATATACTCCACTGTACAGAGCTGTCTCCATGGGGTACTCCTGGGGGAATTCTGCACCAAAACAATATTTTAAAATTCTGCATATTTAATTTGTCAAATAACACTATATAATCACACCGGTTTCAATTATTTTGGTAATTTTTCAAAATACCTGCCAGCCACAGGGCCCCCCTGGCCCAGACACCTGCACCCCCTACAGTCCCCCAGAGCCCAGCTGCAGCCTTCCCAGCTCAGACACTCGCACCCCTCCGTTTCCAAAGCCCAGGGATCCAGAGAGAGAAACAACCTGATGCTGGGCCCTGTGCTTGTATGGAGTTTCCTGCATGTCACCTCCTCCTTTCAAGGTGTGCCAGGAACCCTTCATCTCCATCTCTCTACCCTGGCAGCATCTTCTATGGGCAAGCTGGGAGCTGGGCTCTGCTGGGTCCAGCGGCCTCTAGTGGCAGCCAACAGCTCTGCAATACCAAATCTGGGGGAGGTGAAGGAAATTCTGCACAGAATATTAATGCGATGTGAATTGTGCATTGTGCAATGGTGCAGAATTCCCCCAGGAATAATGGGGAGAAGAAGTGAGAACAAATAATCATGTCAGGGTCTCCACTGAATTGCACAGCATTTATCCAATTATGGCAATAATGTGAACAAGGACGTGTGTATTACTAATTGTGTTTTTTTGCTATAAAAGCTGTTGAAAAATCTGTATTCGGGGGGACTGCCAGTTCGCTGGTACCCCCCTTGCATGCTGGTAATAAAGGGGCCTCGGGCGATTCTGATCCAAACACAACGCGTGGTCGTTTTTCCACGACACAGTGTTATATTGACCGTCTAGTCTGCACAAAAAGTTACAGAACCCTGCTTAAGAAAAAGACTATTTGTAAGTGAATTAAGCAGTCATGGGGTAAGAGGGAAGGTTTTGTCATGGATCAGTAACTATTTAAAAGACAGGAAACAAAGGGTAGGAATAAATGGTCAGCTTTCACAATGGTGAGAGGTAAACAATGGGGTTCCATAAAGAACTGTATTAAACATATTCATAAATTATCTGGGAAAAGGGGTAAACAGTGAGGTTTCAAAGCTTGCAGATGATACAAAACTACTCAAGATAGTTAAGTCCAAACCCAACTGCAAAGACTTACAGAGGGATCTCACGAAACTGGACGATCAGCCAAGGAAATGACAGATGAAATTCAGTGTTGATAATGCAAAGTAATGCACATTGGAAAACATAATCCTAACTAGACATACAAAATGATGGGTCTAAATTAGCTGTTACCAGTCAAGAAAGAGATCTTAGGAGTCATTGTGGACAGTTCTCTGAAAACTATGTGAAGTGGTGGTACAAAAAGCTAACTTAATGTTTGGAACCATTAGGGAAAGGGATAAATAATAAGAAAGAAAATATTATATTGCCTATATATAAATACATTGTATCCTCAGTCCCTGAATACTTTGTGCAGTTCTGGTTGCCCTATCTAAAAAAAAAAAAGATATATTAGAACTGAAAAAGTCCAGAGAAGAGAAATAAAAATGTCCAGAGTTTGAGCTTTATTTTTTTTTTAGAAAAAGCTGAAGTTTTCTGCTAAAATGGTTGATGCATAAGAATTTATGTGTATGTGTGTAAAAACTCCACAGGTAAGGGGAACATTTTCCGAAAGTTTTAATGGTGAATCGTTCTTCTTCAGAGAATTGCAACCTTTCAAAATCGCCACCAGCTCTCATAATTGTTGACAGGAATAAGGCTAAAGCTGCCTTTAAGCAAAGAGGTCCTCTTTCAATATGACCACCACCTGCCATTATTTACCAACAGCAGTAAAGTCAAGCTGCCCTCACAGAAGCTAGTGGTCCATGTCAGCACAGAGAGCCATCCTGGAGAATAGAAGATGCAAGCTGTTTTGAAAGAGGGCAGTTCCTCTTGGTATCTTCTGAAGAAGAACTTTTACTCTGGAAATATTTTGATTCAAATGGGGAGCTAGGGACAGGGCATCTTTTGGGGAGAGAGAGTCACCATCTTTCACACTCATTTCTACTTTGGTCCACAATCCTTTGGATATGTTACCATTCTGGGAATGTGGTCAAGCACATCTTCTTTCCCAGGCTAGATTTGGGCTGATGTGTGGATGGGCTGATGCCTCCAGCATGTCTGTGGTTGAAGCTTGTAGGTTACTTTTCTAGTTACAAAAGACAATTCTCTAACCTAGGACTTGTCTTTCAGATCTTCAGCTTTGATGTACGTGTTTCAAATTAGGAAGAGCACCTACAGCCTGTAATACAGGGGAGCGGGGGCGAGAAAGGAGAAATCTAATTAGAAAGTTAATGTGAAGAACTGGTTGAAAAATTGTTGACTACACTATTTTCTGTTGAAAAATGCCAGTCAGTCTAAACTGAAATGTTTCTTGGAAACATATTGGTTTGACAAACTTTTTTTTGTCATATGTGACTCAAAGATGGATGTTCCCATTGTCTAACCATTCCTGCTTCTTTTTGAAAAATGCCCCCTGAGGCCACATTTAACTGAGGTATCATTTTATGTGTCTGTTTTATAAAGAGGAACTGCACATCTTGAATTACATTCATACCATCTATCTCTGAATGGCCTCCCAAGCTTTCCTTCTGCGCAGACGTGAGCGAGGTCTCCATATTTCACTCTGTGAGCAGTGATCTCTGGTGAGATGCTAATGCCTATAGTAACTCTCTCTTTATTGTGTTTCTAGGGGAGGGGAAATTGCTGGGAAACGGTGCCTCTGATCAAAAAGTAGACACGCTTAGCCCAGAGAGCGCAGACCACAGCTCTTGAGGAAAAGGGGACAGGGAAGGACTCAGTGCTGGGAGAGGGAAACACAGGGTTACAACCCCAAAAAGGGATTGCATATGTACAGTCCTGGGGTTGGGAGACAGCTCCCCAAAGGGCCAGCAACATGCAAAGTCATTGGTGAGCAAATGCAGCCTGAATCAAAAAGTAACAAGAGGTTGCCCTGGAGAGGCAGTTTGACACATATCCCAGGAGAAATGAGAGAATATTCATGCACATACACCTCTACTCTGATATTATGTGACCTGAATTTGGATAGAACGCGGTAAAGCAGTGCTCCGGAGGAGGGGGGGGGGCGGGGCAGCGCACTCCGGCGGATCAAAGCAAGTTCGATATAACGCGGTTTCACCTATAACACGGTAAGATTTTTTGGGTCCCGAGGACAGCGTTATATCGGGGTAGAGGTGTATGTGGTTCCGCATGTATTTTTTTTATTTGTTAAAGACTTAAAACAAAATAGACACTTGAAGTATTAAAGTGCTTGATTTATGATCCTCAAGCTAGTCCAGTTTATACCATCTCAGGATCTAGCTCCACCAGTCCTGGCTGCAGATCGCAGACTGTAGGAAGGGAGGACGTGTCTGAGAAGAACCACGCTCCCAGTGAATTGCTCTCCTGCCCTTTAGAAAGTGTTGGGGTCCACTAGGCATAGCTACCAGGTAACTCGGGAGAGCGGAAGACCAAAGTGTCGATGAAACTCTCTTGCTCTGGGCCAATCTGAACCCCCAAACTCCATCTTGTGAACTCTCACCTACTTCTGTGCTCACTGCTTACAGGCTAAAGCAGAAATGTATTGGTCAGCTTTTCTAGCAGGCAGACTGCTGTAAACAGGCCTTGCAAGGCCAAAAGATAAGCAGGCGTATGGGAACTTTTCTAACTGTAACTGCTAGAGAAGGGAGGGGTGGGAGGAGTAAGAGGGAGTAACAGGACAAAGGCTTACACAGAGACTGCTTGAAGTATAAAAGGTAAAAGTTATTTGTATTTGTTGCACTGGATTTGAGACATGCTGGTCTCCTAGTGCCATTTCAGAGCTCTGAAATAAACTTGGCTTGCTTTCTCCCCTCGGTGTCTTTATTGGTGCCAAGCGCACCGGGCCACGGACCTTTGATGTCCCCTCGAGCCCCTCGAGCGGCCAACAAAAGCCAGCGAAGGCCTTTGCTTGGGAATCGATACAGAGAGGTACATTTACCCAGTAATGGCTCCTTTCCCTTGTAGACTGCACAGCAGCAGCCAGACGGAGAGTGGAGCCGCTTGCGGCGGGAAGTGTAAGACCCCTGCTGGGGCTGAGCTGTGCTGTCAGCGCCGTGCAGCCGGGGCCGGCTTGCATGGCATGCTCGGACAGCGGGCGGGCTGCAGGATTTGCAGGCAGAGGAGGCTCTGCTCCCTGGGGAGAGAAGGGAGGGATGGGCCCTTCCTCCAGCCCAGCACGCCACCATCTCTGTGCATCTCGAGCAGGGAGAATACATAGGCACCAGCAGCAGACACCATTTTCTACACTCTGGGTCCTAGTGGTGCCCCCCCACAGTCTGTCACCTGAGGCAGCCACCTCCGTTCGCCTCATGGTAAGGCCAGCCCTGTCCTGTGGGCACGGAGAACCTAACTCCCACTGAGGTCAGCCAGGGAGGCTGGATGTGCACATTGCAGGAAATAGACTGTCAGGACAGCATAATCCACTGAAAAAAGCGCGTATTGCGAATTGCAAGCCAGGCTCTCACTGGGTGGCTCTTTGTCCTGCCTCTGTTGGCTAGAGCGTGAGCAGAGCTTGAGGAGACAGCTGCTGCGGCTGTGGCCAGCCATCGAAGCGCGTTTCCCATCGTCTCTCTTCTGGCTGTGGATGCTCGACTGCAGCAGCTCCGCAGAGGTCCCCGCCTCGCTCTCTAATGTCCATTCTCCCCTTGCTCGCATGGCGCTTCCTGGACCATTGAGTAGCCTCATGACAACATCCCAGTTGTGGACACAGGCACCAGCCACCGATTCCCCAAGCCAAAGTCCCCTTGGCAATCCAGGGAAACAGCCTGGGTTGTCTGGAGCGCAGGGTTTGGCCCATGGTGACTGCAGACACTGCACCTGCTGCACAGCGACTCCTGGGACCCCACTAGCCCATCAGCACTCGGCTCTCCCGCACTCTGCTGAGCGGCTGAGATCTGGGGGAACAGAAACCCTTTGTTAGAGACGGAAAATCTCCTCCGAGGAACACTCTGTCAGTGGCTGCCAGAGGCCTTCCCTGTGAAACCCAAATGCGCAGCCCCTCGGATTCCCACAGGGGAGATCTCAGCTCATTCACTTGTCACCCGTGGCTGCAGTCTCTGATAGGGGGAATGACGAGGGTTTTTTGCCAATGGTCCCTTCTACAGCGCCCATAATGGGAGGAGGTTTGGCCTTGTGATGTGAGGCCCGGGTCTGAGAATCAGGGCTCCTGGGTTCAGCAGCTCTGGAAGGGGGCGCGGTCTAATGGCTGGAGCTGGATTGGTTGACACTGAGTGAGATGGGCTTGTGCTGAAGGACCCTGGTTCAATCCCCACCATTTCCTGTGATGTCTACATGTGGCCATGAATGTACTTACCTATCAGTGTAGGTTGTTTAGCCCATTCCTGGACACATGTGTTACATCTGCTGCTGGCCATCCCTGAGATGTAGGTCCTTCATCCACTCAAGGACATGGTATATCAAGGTCAATCCAGCAGCTCCCATCTGGTCTTCACCTCCACAATGGACGGCGAACTTTAAGCTGACCAGAGAAAGACAGGGTGGTGTTCTTCAGGGGAATCTCCTGGAGCTCCCGTCGCCCGTGCTCCACCTCACACCCCGGCACTCTAAGGGTTTTCCAAAGATACCACTAATCTCGGATAAACAAAGCAGCTGAGATGAGGTCAGTGTGGGTGGATTTACTGAGCAGTCTGGTTCTAATGGAAGAACAGATTTCTTCCCTGCTCTAGGGAGATTCCCATAGGAAAAGTCTCTGATGGTGGGGGTGGGGGCAATGCAAACCCCTCAACCCCTAGAATGGCAGGAAATCAGGACTCGGGGAGTTAAGCGGTGTCTCTGTCCTGCTGGAGGGAGCAGATCTGGAGAGCAGGAAGAGCACTAGTGGCATTGTAGGAAAGACAGTGACTTCTACCTGTGAAGGTGGCTGAAGCTTCTTGCAGACATTAGAGTCCAGGATCCTTACAACTCCTTTGGGGATCCTTTTCCTAGGAATAAAATAAGGACAACACGCAGAGAATGACATTTGAATCCCAGCTCTGGGATCCAGGGAAAAGGGATGATCTCAGCCAGGCTACGTACCAGGAACCTGATTTTTGTCCCAAGAGCCACAATTACCCAGATGAGGTTTTCTTCCCTATTTGCTTTCAGGTTATTTACTCATAGTATTCATTTGTTTGCTTTGCCGTGTTTCCACTCTCTGCATCTGTTCATTGGTTTAAGTAACATCCTTTCAGTTTTTGCTTCTGTTTCCTCTTATTACAGTGTAGTATCTGCTTAGCACTTTTAAAAAAAATCAATTAGAAACAAAATCCTGATCCTACATTGAAGAGGAAGGTTTCTGAGAATTTGGCTGCAGAACTTTAGTGTCTGCATATTTCATTCACTATTATTTATTCAGGTGCAGGTCTGATGCAATCTGCCCACCCAAGAATCCCATATGAAGCATGGGGTGCCCTTAGAATACCTGTTAAAAGAGAAGAAAAGAGTAGATTAAAAGTTGGGGAAATCAACCAATGCATCAGCACTTCTCTGCATCATTGAAGCACCAGTCATGGGAGTGAAACAGGTTAAAAATCCCCATCGATTTTTCCCACTAGACAGCCATCCAAAAAGAAAAAGGCCTTCAGCCAATTATTTCCTTACACTCTGAAGGGGTGAAATTCAGTCCTGTGCAGACAGCCAGGGCAAGCTCTGTGCATCACAGCGGGTTTAAGTGGCACTTCACTGCACAGGTGCTGTGAGATTTCAGTGGCAGAGTTTTCCTCCTGGATTGGAACTGCCGGCTGGAATCCTGCGAGGTACAGAGCAGAGAGAGGTTTGGGCCACAATGTTCACCTCAGAGGCTGAGCTTCTGCAGACTTTTGGGATGTTCCCATCTGAGGAGGATGCTTTTGGCCAGCCCCAGTTCAGAGCTTTCAGTCACCTCAAGCGGTGATTCTCTGGCACAGCTGATCTAAAGTAGCTGAACTTTTCAGGCCTTGCCCCCATCTCCGACCCCCCTTGCACCTCGCATTGCCCTCTAATAGCCCCTGTCCCTTCTCTTGATCCCTGCCAAGCTCAAATACAGAGCCTAGCTCATGCTCCTCCTCTCTTAGACCCTCCCCTTACATGATCCTCCCCTACCTCTGACAGACTGCTCACTGTGCCCTTACCCAGCTCCTGGAGAAATCATGGCTCCTCAGAACAACCTGGGAATGGGGGGTTCCAACCTCTGTGTGGGGTGCGTGGTTTTCCGTCTAAGCATCACTGAGAGCCAGCACTTCTCGATTTCACAGGATGAGGCTATGGCTCCCCAAGCTTGGCCAGCTGCAGGCTGCATTGCTGTGGACAGATCCCAGATATTGGAAGACAGAGGGGGAGGAAGCCCCTGCTCATTTCCAGTTCAGAGATCCCCATCGAAGACGGGCCAAGAGGGGAGGAGAGAACGAAGGGCAGAAAGTGAAGCTGCCTCTGTGGGGAGGGCAGTCCTGTAAAACCCAGTCCAGTTCCCAGATCTCCTCCACATTTCCAGGTGTGAGTTTGGAGAGGTCACTTCATCACCTTCATTCCCTGTCTGTAAAATGGGGGTAGTAGTCCCCCCCACAAGGAGGAGAAGGGAGGACAGTCCCATTGTCTGTGAGGGGCTTGGTCACTCTGGGCACGGATTGTGCCAGAGTGAGGGAAGGGACCCAGAGTTTGCTCCCTAGAGCCAGGGGAGGAGGATGGGATCAGAAGGTCATCCAAGGGGGATGGGTCAGGAACTGCTCCAACAGACGAGGCATAGGGATTGGGTCAGTGCCAGGGACTTGGTACCTCCCTTCAGCAAATGGCTTCCCTCTTGTCATCAGCAGTCTGTATAATATCTGACTCCTTCCTAGTGTCCTCGAGGGGCTCCCTTCGTTCTTCTTGAATGTAATGGATTTGTTGACCCAGGTCGATAGCTGGGAAGTTCGGAGAGGCCATTAGTAGTGTGGCATGAAATCAGTGGGAAATCTATAGTTAGCAAAACAAAGGTGTCATTGGCCTTTGGAAATTTGGAGCTGATCTGTCCTCTCAGCCGAAGGGACTCGTGCACAGAGGGATGAAGCGCGCCATCTTGGTCAGGTGATCTATGAGAGTCAGTTCCATCATGTGGCCATTTGAATGAGTGAAATTCCTGGCAATGGCTGCCATGGACGGAGCAGGGTCTCCAGAGGCATGAGATGCCAAGAAGTTAGGTGCGTGGTGCCTTGGTGAAAGCGCAGAAGTCACGTGAGTCAAGCTAAGTCTGAATTTCGGCCCACATCTGGCAACACCAAATAAAGCAGGCCCTGGTGGTCAAAGTAGATGCGTCTACTTCCACGATGAATGCTGTGCGTCAGAATAGATGCAGTGGTGAAGGCAATTCTGAGCTGTTTGCGGGCTTGTTGGAACTTGGGTGACCAAACGAAGGCGGCCATTTTGTGGAGGAGAGCTCTCGTGGGGGTTACTGGCTCTGAGAACCCTGGGCCGACGCAGCAGTAAAGCTGGTGAAGTCTAGGAAGCGCTGCTCTTCTTGAGGACTTCAAACTTTGTCCCATTTATGAATGGCTTCCACCTTATTTGCATCAATCGTATCACCTCCTGGGGAGAGGATGTACCCCCAAAACTCTGTGGAGAGTTGGCTGGAGGTACGCTTTTCCAATTCTGTGTTGAGACCACGCTGCCGAAACCTCTCCAGGTTTGGATGAGGTGTGTGTGCTGCTCTGGGTTCTCCAAAAAGAGGAGTATGTCACCTGAATAGATGACACTGTCCCCAAATACATCTCTGATGAAGGGTTGCAAGGTCAGGGGACCGTTAGTTAGCTCCAATGGCATATCAGACAGTTAAAATGTCCATAGTGTGTTTTGAAATCTGTCTTCCATTTGTCCCTTGCCCAAATGAGTGTTAGATTGGAAATCCTCGCAGATGAAGTTTGATGAAAACCTTTGCAGATTTCCTGTGAGCCAACAATTGTGAGATTCACAGCAGGGGGTAATGACCTGGACTTGGACACTGGCTCTGGTTCTGTTTCTGCTTTGTTGATGGACTCTGATCTCGGTTTTGATCCTGGTGTGTCCCTGGACCTTGATTCTAGTACCACTCTTAGCCTAGGTGCCATCCTGCACCTCGCTGTGACCTAGGCGCCTACCACTGGACCTAATTATCAGATGCAGCATGTGACATCAGGTTGTGCAACTTTTTGCATAAAAGCAGGCTCTCCGCAAGTAAGTGGCCAGATCACACCAGGTGTGAACCATGGCCTCACTACATGAGCCTGGCCCGGTTCTGCCCCTACTGGAGTTGTGCAATGGAAATGACTGAAAATGTAGGGGTTCCTTGTCATAACTATAAAGGAAAGGGTAACAGCTTTCCTGTGTACAGTACTAAAATCCCTCCTAGTCAGAGACTTCAAAATCCTTTTACCTGTAAAGGGTTAAGAAGCTCGGGTAACCTGGCTGACACCTGACCCAGAGGACCAATAAGGGGACAAGATACTTTTAAATCTTGGGGGGTGTAAGGCTTTTGTGTGTGCTCTTTGTTTTAAGGGGTGGTTCGCTCTTGGGACTGAGAGGGACCAGACATCAATCCAGGTTCTCCCCATCTTTTTAAACAAGTCTCTCTTATTTTAAAATTGTAAGTAAAAGCCAGGCAAGGCGTCTTAGATTTACTTTGTTTTTCTTATGCTGGGTCACACCCCTTTGCAGTTGACTGAAACTGGGATGTACATGCAGCATGTGACATCAGGTTGTGCAACTTTTTGCATAAAAGCAGGCTCTCCGCAAGTAAGTGGCCAGATCACACCAGGTGTGAACCATGGCCTCACTACATGAGCCTGGCCCGGTTCTGCCCCTACTGGAGTTGTGCAATGGAAATGACTGAAAATGTAGGGGTTCCTTTGACCAACCTCCATCCCTGGACCTACTCCACCATTCTTGACTCGGATACCCGGCAGTACTATAAGGGCCCTACCGTCAATCAAACCCTAACCACCGCCCCTTGACCGTTAAGCCCCACCCCTTGACCCGTAGTCCCTCCCACCTGTCACTGGAAGTCCCGCCCCATGGGGGTGTTACTTCTGGGGTCAAGGTGGCCACATGACCGGAAGCAAGGTGTGTCATGTGACCCCTCTAAGAACTCCTCCCACCACTCTCTACCAATCAGGATGGGTTTCGTCCCAAAAGGACTGCCCCGAGGGGAGATTTGACTAATCAGGGTGATAGCAGGCTGGCTAACCTAGTGAGGAGGGCTTTAAACTAGGTTCACCGGGGGAAGGAGACCAAAGCCCTGAGGTAAGTGGGGAAATGGGATCCTGGGAGGAAGCACAAGCAGGAGAGCGCAAGGGGGGAGGACTCCTGTCTCATACTGAGAGAAAGGGACGATCGATGAGTTATCTTAAGTGCCTATACACAAATGCAAGAAGCCTGGGAAACAAGCAGGGAGAATTGGAAGTCCTGGAACAGTCAGGGAACTACGATGCAATTGGAATAACAGAGACTTGGTGGGATAACTCACATGACTGGAGTACTGTCATGGACGGATATAAACTGTTCAGGAAGGACAGGCAGGGCAGAAAAGGTGGGGGAGTTGCATTGTATGTAAGAGAGGAGTATGACTGCTCAGAGCTCCGGTATGAAACTGCAGAAAAACCTGAGAGTCTCTGGATTAAGTTTAGAAGTGTGAACAACAAGGGTGATGTTGTGGTGGGAGTCTGCTATAGACCACCAGACCAGGGGGATGAGGTGGACGAGGCTTTCTTCCGGCAACTAGCAGAAGTTACTAAATCGCAGGCCCTGGTTCTCATGGGAGACTTTAATCACCCTGATATCTGCTGGGAGAGCAATACAGCGGTGCACAGACAATCCAGGAAGTTTTTGGAAAGTGTAGGGGACAATTTCCTGGAGCAAGTGCTGGAGGAACCAACTAGGGGCAGAGCTTTTCTTGACAAGCTGCTCACAAACAGGGAAGAATTAGTAGGGGAAGCAAAAGTGGATGGGAACCTGGGAGGCAGTGACCATGAGATGGTCGAGTTCAGGATCCTGACACAAGGAAGAAAGGAGAGTAGCAGAATACGGACCCTGGACTTCAGAAAAGCAGACTTTGACTCCCTCAGGGAACAGATGGGCTGGATCCCCTTTGGAGAATAACGTGAAGGGCAAAGGGGTCCAGGAGAGCTGGCTGTATTTTAAAGAATCCTTATTGCGGTTGCAGGAACAAACCATCCCGATGTGTAGAAAGAATAGTAAATATGGCAGGCGACCAGCTTGGCTAAACAGTGAAATCCTTGCTGATCTTAAACGCAAAAAAGAAGCTTACAAGAAGTGGAAGATTGGACAAATGACCAGGGAGGAGTATAAAAATATTGCTCAGGCATGCAGGAGTGAAATCAGGAAGGCCAAATCACACTTGGAGTTGCAGCTAGCAAGAGATGTTAAGAGTAACAAGAAGGGTTTCTTCAGGTATGTTAGCAACAAGAAGAAAGTCAAGGAAAGTGTGGGCCCCTTACTGAATGAGGGAGGCAACCTAGTGACCGAGGATGTGGAAAAAGCTAATGTACTCAATGCTTTTTTTGTCTCTGTCTTCACGAACAAGGTCAGCTCCCAGACTGCTGCACTGGGCAGCACAGTATGGGGAGAAGGTGACCAGCCCTCTGTGGAGAAAGAAGTGGTTCGGGACTATTTAGAAAAACTGGACGTGCACAAGTCCATGGGACCGGATGCGCTGCATCCGAGGGTGCTAAAGGAGTTGGCGGATGAGATTGCAGAGCCATTAGCCATTATTTTTGAAAACTCATGGCGATCGGGGGAGGTCCCGGATGACTGGAAAAAGGCTAATGTAGTGCCCATCTTTAAAAAAGGGAAGAAGGAGGATCCGGGGAACTACAGGCCAGTCAGCCTCACCTCAGTCCCTGGAAAAATCATGGAGCAGGTCCTCAAGGAATCAATTATGAAACACTTAGAGGAAAGTGATCAGGAACAGTCAGCATGGATTCACCAAGGGGAAGTCGTGCCTGACTAACCTAATTGCCTTCTATGATGAGATAACTGGCTCTGTGGATGAGGGGAAAGCAGTGGATGTGTTATTCCTTGACTTTAGCAAAGCTTTTGATACGGTCTCCCACAGTATTCTTGCCGGCAAGTTAAAGAAGTATGGGCTGGATGAATGGACTGTAAAGTGGATAGAAAGCTGGCTAGATCGTCGGGCTCAACGGGTAGTGATCAATGGCTCCATGTCTAGTTGGCAGCCAGTTTCAAGCGGAGTGCCCCAAGGGTCGGTCCTGGGGCCGGTTTTGTTTAATATCTTTATTAATGATCTGGAGGATGGTGTGGACTGCACTCTCAGCAAGTTTGCAGATGACACTAAACTAGGAGGCGTGGTAGATACACTAGAGGGTAGGGATCGGATACAGAGGGACCTAGACAAATTAGAGGATTGGGCCAAAAGAAACCTGATGAAGTTCAACAAGCACAAGTGCAGAGTCCTGCACTTAGGACGGAAGAATCCTATGCACTGCTACAGACTAGGGACCGAGTGGCTAGGTAGCAGTTCTGCAGAAAAGGACCTAGGGGTCACAGTGGACGAGAAGCTGGATATGAGTCAACAGTGTGCTCTTGTTGCCAAGAAGGCTAACGGCATTTTGGGCTGTATAAGTAGGGGCATTGCCAGCAGATCGAGGAACGTGATCGTTCCCCTTTATTCGACATTGGTGAGGCCTCATCTGGAGTACTGTGTCCAGTTTTGGGCCCCACACTACAAGAAGGATGTGGAAAAATTGGAAAGAGTCCAGCGGAGGGCAACAAAAATGATTAGGGGTCTGGAGCACATGACTTATGAGGAGAGGCTGAGGGAACTGGGATTGTTTAGTCTCCAGAAGAGAAGAATGAGGGGGGATTTGATAGCTGCTTTCAACTACCTGAGGGGGGGTTCCAGAGAGGATGGAGCTCAGCTGTTCTCAGTGGTGGCAGATGACAGAACAAGGAACAATGGTCTCAAGTTGCAGTGGGGGAGGTCTAGGTTGGATATTAGGAAACACTATTTCACTAGGAGGGTGGTGAAGCACTGGAATGCGTTACCTAGGGAGGTGGTGGAGTCTCCTTCCTTGGAGATTTTTAAGGCCCGGCTTGACAAAGCCCCGGCTGGGATGATTTAGTTGGGAATTGGTCCTGCTTTGAGCAGGGGGTTGGACTAGATGACCTCCTGAGGTCCCTTCCAACCCTGATATTCTATGATTCTGGGGTGGGGTGACCTGTCTGGAAGTGGGCTGTGTGACCCCTCTAAGAACTCCTCCCACCACTCTCTACCAATCAGGATCGGTTTCGTCCCGAAAGGACCATCCCAAGAGGAGATTTGACCAATCAGGGCGAGTTCTGGGGCGGGGTGACCCATCCGGAAGTGGGCCGTATGACCCCACTAAGAACTCCTCCCAAGGCCCTCTGCCAATCAAAGTGCAGCACCATTACCCCATAAGTCCCAGTGCCAGACAGAGAAGGCCATCTCTTACCAAGGACATGTGTTTTAGAAATCGTGGAAAGGCTGCTGAGTGGAAACATGGACTCCTTCACTACCCCCATGAGAACTTTGGACTTTGTTTTAGCCCCAAGGTCTCTCTTTGTCCACCCCCTTAGAGGTGGAATATGATCACGGCTTGGGGGAGTCACCAGCGGACAAGGTGAACGGAAAAGACGTCGCACAGGTAAATGAATGATTAAGAAGCGACGGTCGAGGAGGAGGTGTAATGGGTTAGGAACTGGGGGTTGTGTAAATCTAAAAACAAGCAGTGGGGTGCTTACACTGTTTCTTTTCTGAAAATCTCTCAACAGCTTGACGATGCCTTTCTAGAGGCCCTAGAGGCCCTGGAACAGCATTGCATCAAGCAGCAAAGATGAACCGGGCCCACCTTGTCTTTGCTCAACGCCGATACAAATTGTTGAAGAGGACTCTGAGGATGACGGCTATGAGTAGTTTAGGAGGAGGCTTGGCATAGAATTAACTGAGCCAGTGCCATGTCGTGAGCATAAAAAAGTCATGCAAACTATTGTACGCGTTGCTGTTTATGCTGTCCTTAAACACTGCCTTAGGGAAAAGCTTTGTGAAGATTGCGAGGGCTGTGTCATAGATGCGCCAGCCCAACGGCACCATGACTCTGTGACTTGGACTTCAGTGGCTATAAACTGCAAGCTCCGGGGCCTATGTGCTGAGCTGTGTTTGGAAAGCTTATTAAACACTGGTATTGCCATAGGTTATGCTATGCAATGTCTGTGCCTAACCCAAGAACATTTAGCGCAAGGGGTGACCTTGATAAATGCTGTGCAATTCAGTGGAGACCCTGACTGTGTTTTAAAGAAAATAACCAAACCAGAAGATGCCTGCAATTTTTCCACTACAGCTGTAAGCAGGCATCTTCTGGTTTGGTTATTTTCTTTAAAACACGGTCAGGGTCTCCACTGAATTGCACAGCATTTATCCAGTTATGGCAATAATGTGAACAAGGACGTGTGTATTACTAATTGTGTTTTTTTGCTATAAAAGCTGTTGAAAAATCTGTATTCGGGGGGACTGCCAGTTCGCTGGTACCCCCCTTGCATGCTGGTAATAAAGGGGCCTCGGGCGATTCTGATCCAAACACAACGCGTGGTCATTTTTCCACGACACGGCGTTATATTGACCGTCTAGTCTGCACAAAAAGTTACAGAACCCTGCTTAAGAAAAAGACCCAAACACACATGGGGGGGAACAAAACAAGCATGTGCTTGCAACACTTTATCCCATAGTGAAAGGTAACTTTTTTGCAATTGGCTTTTAAATGCATTGGGGGAAGGGGGTTATTGAAAAGTATATGGCTGCAAACTTGGTTTGGTGTGTTTATAAAGCTGCGGTTTTCTGTGTGAGAGAGGTCTGTTCAAGGCATAGGTGTAGGTTTTTTAAAAGTACTTGGTTTGTTTCAAACTAACAGGTTTTTTTACTGTGCATAATGTGATGTGTTTTTAAAATGGGTTTGAGGCAATTGGGGGAATAATACTAACTAACCCAAAGGCCCAAGCACACATGGCTGGGGGACAGAACAAGCATGGGCCTTTGAAATGCATGGGGGGGCGGTTATTGAAAAGTATATGGCTGCAAACTTGGTTCGGTGTGTTTTATAAAGCTGCTGTTTTGTGTGTGAGAGGGGTCTGTGCAAGGCATAGGTGTAGGTTAGGGTTACCATTCGTCCGGATTTACCCGGACATGTCCTGCTTTTTGTGTTAAAAATAGCGTCCGGGGGGAATTTGTAAATCACTAAAAATGTCCGGGATTTCCCCCCCATGCAGAGCGAGGCGCGGCTGGGAGGGCTGCAGGAAATTCAGCCGCTCGCATGGGGCTCTGACAGCAGAGCCCTTCCCCCGCAGCTTGCCGGGCTGGACTCCGGAGCAGCTGTAGAGCTCCTCCTCCCCGCCCCCCCCGCCCCCCCGCATTCTGAGCCGGCCGGCCTGCTGGGCCGTTCGCATCGGGCCTCGGCAGCGCCTCCTCCCCTGCTGCCCAGCGCCCCGCTCCGGCAGCACTGGGTGGGGTGGGACCGGGTTGTGTGTTGCGCTGGGGAGCGCAGCCACGTGTCCGGCTCCGCACAGAGCCCAACACCATGTTCTGAGCGGCAGGGTAAGGGGGCCAGGGGGCAGGAGAAGGGGCAGGGAGATTTTGGAGGGGGCAGTCAAGAGACGGGGGGGGTCGGGAGTTTGGGGGGGGGCTTTTTGGGGGGGTGGAGAAGGTTTTGGGCAGTCAGGGTACAGGTAGGGGGTAGGGTCCTGGGGGGCAGTTAGGGTGGGGGGGGGGTCTTAGGAGGGGGCAGTTAGGGGACAAGGAACAGGGAGGCTTAGGTAGGGGGTGGGGTTCTGGAGGGCAGTTAGGAGCAGGGATCCCAGGAGGGGGCAGTCAGGGGACAAGGAGCGGGGGGGTTGGGAGTTCTGGGGGCGGGGCTGTCAGGGAGCAGGGGTGGGGAGAGGGATCGGAGCAGTCAGGGGACAGGGAGCAGAGGGGTTTAGATGGGTCGGGAGTTCTGGGGGGGGCTGTCAGGGGGTGGGGAGTGGTTGGATGGGGCGTGGGAGTCCCAGGGGTCTGTCTGGGGGTGGGGGTGTGGATAAAGGTTGGGGCAATCAGGGTACAGATAGGGGGTAGGGTCCTAGGGGGCCAGTTAGGATGGGGGGAGGGTCTCAGGAGGGGGCAGTCAGGGGACAAGAGGCAGGGAGGCTTAGGTAGGGGGTGGAGTCCTGGGGGGCAGTTAGGGGCAGGGGTCCCAGGAGGGTGCAGTCAGGGGACAAGGAACGGGGGGGTGTTTGGGAGTTCTGGGGGGGGCGGGAAGTGGGAGGGGCAGGGGCGGGGCTAGGGCAGGATGGGGGCGGGGCTAGGGCGGGGCTCCTCCCGTCCTCTTTTTTGCTTGCTGAAATATGGTAACCCTAGTGCAGGTTATTAAAAAGTACTTGGTTTGTTTCAAACTAACAAGGTTTTTTACTGTGCAAAATATGTTTTAAAATGGATTTTAAAAGCAGTTTGGTTTTTTATTCTGCAAAATGAGATGTATTTTTTTTAAAAATGTTTTTGGGTTATTTGTGGTTTGTTTGTTTTGTTTTGTTTTGTTTTTTAAGTGGTAGAAATAAACTCAAAACCTGTGTTTGTTGTACAGCCTGAAATGGATTATTTCTTTTAAAGCTGTGACTTTTTAAATAGAAAAACACCTTAATGAATATTTTATTTTTTAAGTTTACAAGACGGTTTCATGAGTTTTATAATAATGTTGTTTGCTCCGCAGTACTGTCAAAACATGAGAGATCCTTAGACCAGAGGAAAAACAAGTTCAAAAGAAAAAGGAAAGAGACAGCTGAAAAGGAAAATTCACCAGCATCAGTGATTGATGGATGGATGAAGCCCAGTTAATATATTTTGCTTATTGGTTTGGTTGTTCTATGAGGTTTTGTACTTTAAGTAAATACATAGGTGTGGGTGAGAAAGATGGTAAAGTTCAGTTTTGTAAAATGTTTTTCTTTTTTGTCCTCCCCGAGGTATTGCAACAACACAACCACAACTCCAGTTCCTTAGCGGCCACCGCCACACAAAACCCTGAGGAAACTGTGAGTGAAAACGCCCACATTCACAAACCCAGAGCATGCACTCTAGGGGCTCTGAATGTGCGCAGAACCACACACATTCACAAACCCGGAGCACGCGCTCTAGGGGCTCTGAATGTGCGCAGAACCACGCACATTCACAAACCCGGAGCACGCACTCTAGGGGCTCTGAATATGCGCAGAACCACGCACATTCACAAACCTAGAGCATGCGCTCTAGGGGCTCTGAATGTGCGCAGAACCACACACATTCACAAACCCGGAGCACACGCTCTAGGGGCTCTGAATGTGCGCAGAACCACACACATTCACAAACCCGGAGCACGCGCTCTAGGGGCTCTGAATGTGCGCAGAACCACGCACATTCACAAACCTAGAGCACGCGCTCTAGGGGCTCTGAATGTGCGCAGAACCACACACATTCACAAACCCAGAGCATGCGCTCTAGGGGCTCTGAATGTGCGCAGAACCACACACATTCACAGACCCAGAGCATGCGCTCTAGGGGCTCTGAATGTGCGCAGAACCACACACATTCACAAACCTAGAGCACGCGCTCTAGGGGCTCTGAATGTGCGCAGAACCACACACATTCACAAACCTAGAGCACGCGCTCTAGGGGCTCTGAATGTGCGCAGAACCACACACATTCACAAACCCGGAGCACGCGCTCTAGGGGCTCTGAATGTGCGCAGAACCACGCACATTCACAAACCTAGAGCACGCGCTCTAGGGGCTCTGAATGTGCGCAGAACCACACACATTCACAAACCCGGAGCACGCGCTCTAGGGGCTCTGAATGTGCGCAGAACCACACACATTCACAAACCCGGAGCACGCGCTCTAGGGGCTCTGAATGTGCGCAGAACCACACACATTCACAAACCCAGAGCACGCGCTCTAGGGGGTGTGAATAAAAAACGAAGGACTGAAAACTCCTGCGATGCTGGAGTTTGTCAGGGAAAAAAGAGTCGCACGATTCACCTCAACACAAAGTACATGGTTCTGTTCAAAAACCCCAGGGATAAATGACAAATCGCTACGCTAGCTCGGCAAATGTACCCCGGCAAAGCTCAATTCTTTCTAGAAGCTTTTGAGGATGCTACCAAAAGACCTTATAGCTACCTGGTGGTGGATTTCAATGCTTCCACACCAGAAGCTTATAGACTAAGAACTGGTCTTTTCCCTCCAGACTGGCCGGCGGTTTATACTTTGAAAAGAACAACAGCCGGGTATAAAAAGAGATGAATTATTGGCAGGCCCCTTTTTAACAGCCGGGGCTGTTGACCGAAAACCTGTCTAGCTGCGTGAAGAGAAACCTGGGCCTGCTAAAATGACTTAGCAAATCGTCCCCGCAGCAAAGGAGGGCTATACTGTGTTAGGCCTCTGAGGATCTAGTAGTGGCCATCTCAGAAATAGCGCTCAATACCTTCAAAGGAAACGTACCTTTAACACAGAATCAAGTGCGTATGCTGAAAAAGAGACGCACGCTTATAAAAACTTTATGTAATAAAAGGGCTTCACTTCAAAGAAAGAAGCATCTGGTGAAGCAGTCTGGGGGGTTTATCGGCCCTCTGTTAAGTTTTGCTATCCCTCTGATAACGGGGCTTTTAAGTAATCGATAATGGAGTATGCAGAAAAAATGTACCTAGTTCGCCAGTTGGAGCAATGAAGGGCTCCCCCTCTGGCAGAGGAAAATATGAGCATGACCGCAACTCGCTTACTGGATGCTGAAATGAAGTCTGTTCTTCAAAGAACTGACTTGGCTGAATGCGAAAAGGCTCAACTTTACAGTGCCGTGCTTCAAAGGTACCTAATGTACGTGAAGCAGAGCGATGTGGATCAGGGAAAATAGGTCTGTTTCTACCAGAACAGGAACAGAATGTAACTGCCAAACCCCCAGAAACACCAAAGACCTCAGACTCTGTTGCTCAGGAGATGTTGGATAACGTGAATAAGCGTTATAAGAAAAATGCAATAGTATTGTTAATAAGCTGGGCCAGGACACAAATATCTCTTCATGGAATGATAAAGGGGCTTTTGTGTACAAAGGCTCTGTGGCTAATGGTTCTAACATGCTCGACTTAGGCAGGGCCGTCACCCAGACGCGCTCTGTTCCTAGCAGACATGTACCTAAACGATGGGGTGTATTTCTGAATGCCATGGCAGAACTGAACATACCATCTTCTGTCATGGGCAATGAGGTGTTCCAAAAGATCTCTGTTGGCCGCAAGACCTCGACCGTCTCTTCTTAATCATTCATTTACCTGAGCGCTGTCTTTTCCGTTCACCTTGTCCACCGGTGACTCCCGCAAGCCGTGATCGCATTCCACCTCTAAGGGGGTGGACAAAGAGAGGCCACCATGCTCATCGGGGTGTCTCACAAGCAGTTTGGTTTTGGTTTTGGGTTCGGGTTCCGACGTATCCATCAACGGCTGGGCCAAAGGGCTCCCCTCGGTCGTTCCCTCCTCCTCCTCGGAACTGTTGCTGATGTAGCGCTTTCTCTGCAGATGGTCAAAGACACTCGGGGCTAAAACAAAGTCCGAAGTTTTCACGGGGGTGGTGAAGGAGTCCAACTTTCCTCTCAGCAGCCTTTCCACAATTTCTAAAACACGTGTCGTTGGTAAGAGATGGCCTCCTCTGTCCAGCGCTGGGACTGATTGGCAGAGGGCCTTGGGAGGAGTTCTTAGTGGGGTCATACGGCCCACTTCCGGACAGGTCACCCTGTCCCGGAACTCTCCCTGATTGGTCAAATCTCCTCTCGGGATGGTCCTTTCGGGACGAAACCCATCCTGATTGGTAGAGGGTGGTGGGAGGAGTTCTTAGAGGGGTTACATGGCCCACTTCCAGACAGGTCACCCCACCCCAGAAGGCACCCTGATGGGTCAAATCTCCTCTTGGGGCGGTCCGTTCAGGACGAAACTCATCCTGATTGGTAGAGGGTGGTGGGAGGAGTTCTTAGAGGTGTCACATGACACACCTTGCGTCTGGTCATGTGACCACCTTGACCCCGGAAGTAATACCCCCATGGGGCGGGACGTCCGGTGAAAGGTGGGAGGGACTAAGGGGTCAAGGAGTTGGGCTTAAGGAATCAAGGGGGGGGTTAGGGTTTGATTGACGGTAGGGCCCTTATAGTACTGCCGGGTGTCCGAGTCAAGAATGGTGGAGTAGGTCCAGGGATGGAGGTTGGTTAAAGGAACCCCTACATTTTCAGTCATTTCCATTGCACAACTCCAGTAGGGGCAGCACCGGGCCAGGCTCATGTAGTGAGGCCATAGTTCACACCAGGGCCGGCTTTAGGAAGTGCGGGGCCCAATTCGAACAGTTTCGACGGGGCCCCGGCAGGGATGACTAAAAAAAAAAAAAAAAAACGTAAAAAAACACGTGGGGCTTGTACTCACCGGGCGGCGCTCCTAGTCTTCGGCGGTGGGTCCTTCACTCGCTCCGGGTCTTTGGCGGCACTGAAGGACCTGCTGCCGAAGTGCTGCCGAAGACCCGGAGTGAGTGAAGGACCCGCCGCCGAAGTGCCGCCGAAGACCCGGAGCGCCGCCGGGTGAGTAAAAATGAAAAAGGAGCCTCTAGCCAGGGAAGGGATTCTTGGCCACTTGCCCCCACCCCGGCAGCCCTGCCACTGGGCGCGGGGCCCTCTTAGGCGCGGGGCCCGATTCGGGGGAATTGGTGGAATTGGCCTAAAGCCGGCCCTGGTTCACACCTGGTGTGATGGGTCCCCTTTTGCATATGGATGGCACCTAGGCGAAGAGTGGTGCTAGAATCAAGGTCCAGGGACACACCAGGATCAAAACTGAGATCAGAGTCCATCAACAAAGCAGAAGCAGAACCAGAGCCAGTGTCCAAGTCCAGGCCAGAGGTCGAAGCCGGGTGGTCAGACCAAAGATCATCCAAGTCCATGCCCAAGCCAAAGTCCATCGACACGCCGAAGGGCAAATCCGAGGGGTTGGGGAAGATCAGGAGGAGGAGGCAATGCTGGAGCGGGTGGGTGGAGGGCCTGGAGCGAGGCTAGAGAAAGGCAAGGAGAAAACTGAGCCGGGTTCATAACCAAAATCTGGAGCCAAAAAGGGTCACGCCAAAGTCATAGCCAGAGACCGGAGTCAAGAGTCAAGCCAGAGTCAACAGCAAGGAAACCGGAGGACAGGGCAGGGCAGGGCAGGGTGGTACATGCGGGCATGAATGAGGATGACTTACTGGAGCCCTAGAAACCCCTCATCGGTGGACTCCCTTCCGAGCAATAAAAGAAGGACAGCAGGATGACCAAGATGTCTCTGACCCTGGGGTCCAAGCCAAGGGGAGCTCCCATCCAGGCTATGTGCCAGGACCCCATCACCCCCCTGTTCATTTCACACTCACAGGCCCCCTAGCCGGAGGGGAGAATAAAGGGCAGAAAGTGAAAGTGCCCCTGGGGGAAAAGCTCTAGGCTGGGACCCAGTCCACTTCCCAGATCTCCACCCAGGATTGTGTGACCAGGCCCACAGCCCTTCCTCTACGTCTCAGTTCCCACCTGCCAGATGGGGAGGATCCTTCCCTGCCCCAGACTGTTAGGGGGGAGTTTCATTCCTGGCTGGGAAGGGTTCAGATCCCAGGTGGGTGGATTGGGCCCCAGGTGGGGGATGGTCAGACATTCGCTGTGTCAGGGGTGACACGGGCCATGGGAAGGTCTGAGCAGTGACGACAGGGAAGGGGCTCCATGTCAGGCCACCCCTCCCAGACTGCAATGGCTATTGAGCATAACCCCTGGTTCTGCGGATGCTCTCATTTCTGGGCCAGCCCCACAGCCCGATTCTTCCGAACCAGTATCTGGCCTGGCCCCAGCTCCAGGGCTCGGTGGTGAGAGCGAGGTGCTCAGCCTTGGTTTCTCTCAGTGCTGTGGGCTCTATGGCTGCTCCCCCCAGCCCTTCCCCCCCAGGCACAGTGAGACAGAGCCGTACCTGCGGCAGGGGCTAGGAGCTTCTGGTCAGGTGACGCGGGGGGGGGGTCTTCAAGGCTGCCCCGCGGAGCACAGCCCCTGCAGTGCTTTGGGCACCTGGCTCAAGCACCTGATATTAAAGAGCTCGGCCATCACCTTTGCTGTAATGTCCCCCTGCTGCAAGGGAACAAGGATCAATCAGAGACTCGGACACCCACGAGAACGAAGGGTATTAACGGCACCGGGAGCCAGCAAAATTTCCTCCCCACCCCTCCCCATGTCTGAGGGACGGATTCCCCCACCCAACCCCCGAGAAGAAATCTCCTCTCTTCTCTAGTGACTCCCATCCCCTCTCCCACCATTGGGGAATGAACTCCTGCCCCCACTCCTCTCAGTCCCCCACTGAGAGCTGTTCTACCTCCCAACCCAGCTGGGGATTCAGCTCCGCTCCCCAGAATCCCTTCAGCCGCCCTCATCCCCTCCAGCTGAGGGGCTGGGAGCCTCTGGGCAGTAGTGTCGGGGGGTGAGAGGAAGTGGACATCTTTCCCCAAGGGATCCCCCAGTCCTTAACATGATGCCATGGACAGTAGCTCTGAGGAATGGGGCACTTAAGCAGCCTCTGCTGACTGACTCGTCCAGTTCTCCCAGAGCAGGTGGGGGCTGAGGTAACATGATCCCAGAGCACTAGGAACCGGCCTGAGGCCCGGAGGGGATGAAAGGCTCACAGAGGTGGCTAGGGGAGTTGGCAGCCCCTAGCATGAGCAATGGCAGCGTGTTGTGTTGATGTGATGCCTGTTAGGAAATAGCCTTTTTGGAGAGCTGGGTCTGCCCTGCTTTGAGCTGCTCAGGGGACAAGCTGGCACCTACCAATGGCACCTGCCGGGGTTCATCCTCTCCTTGCTCCCAGGTCAGCGCCTGGGGATGGGATGGGAGTGATTTTCAATGGCCTGGAGGTGAAAGGCCCTGGGGTTCCCTCCCCAGTTGATCCCTCTTTGGTTACCTCGTCCCCTATCAGCTGGCTGGCTTCCCCCAGAATGGAATACGTCAGCATCAGCCCAGCCTGGCTGACACGGAGCAGGGGGTGGTGTATGGCCTGCAGCGCCGCCTGGAGGAAAGTTCTTTTCTGCTCTTCAGTAAATATCTCTCCAAAGACCTAAAACCAACAGAACCAGAGCCCTTGCAATGGCTCAGAACCAGGCTCCAAATCCCTCTAGTGGCTCACAAGGTGGAGAAGAGTCCTGAGGCAGCCAACCTTTGGGGTCCCATGGACCAAGAAACCCCCTTCAGTAAGAGGTTGCAGGCACTGAGGCCTCCAATAGCTCTTTCTGGAGCAGGTGCCATGAGATGCTGGAAATGTGTCTCCGCACTCGGAAACCAGCTCACCCAGACAACACAGGACACTCTGCTGCTCCCAGCAGCGACATCTCCTGCAGCTCACCCGCTAGAGGGGAGGGGTCTTTTAGATCTGGTTCATTCCCATGCCTCACCCCACTGACATTCCCAGGATCCTCACATACTCTGCTGGAAATAAGTAGCAGGCTCTTGCCCTGTGTCCATGACACACTCACTGCAGGGGGAGACAACTCCACACCGGAGCTGCTGCAATGCACCGGCAGAGAGTCCTTACCTCTCCCACGCTGGCCAGGTTTTTGTACCCCACGCGCTTGGTGTCCTGGAGCCCGTCCCGGCACCACAGCTCTCTTCCCTCGGTGATGTTGAGCCCTGGGGGAGGAAGACACACCCATTGGGGAGGTTTGGCATTCCGCTTTCACTGCCGCTTTCCTTCTGGGTGCACACTGGCCAGGGTCCTCGTGGCATCCACGGCCCAATGGAATCGCAGGGTCCATACCAGGTGGTTTAGTACCAGAAGGGGGATTTGTTTCAGTCATCACAGTAATCCTGTGACCCTTACGGTCATTGTGCTCTGGGAGTGGGTGCCTGTCAATGGTGGTGTCTAATACTGAGAACCCCCCACACCCACTGAAGTCAGGATCTGGCCCTGACTACCCAACTGGTGACATCCTACAAGCTTTGTGTCCATCCCCTGTGGTCCCTGCTCCTGCCCCTGCCCTCACGATGGGCTCTTTCCCTCCATGTGTCTCAATAGCTCCGTTCCTGTCCCCTCACGAGCTGGCTGCCCTGTGGGTGCGCTATTTCCCTGGGCTGGGGGACAGAGACGGGCTCTGAAATAAAGCAGCCAATTTCCCTGGCACTTTCACACTCATCTCCCTAATTCAGAGAGGGGGAAGAGAAAGAGTCATCATCTAAGGTGGGATCGGTCTCAGAGGAGGGGGCTTCTTTCTGTAGGGTCCCACTGCCCAGCAGAGGGAGTCTCTAAGGAGGGGCCTTGTTTCTATTGGGGTTCCGCTTCCCCGCTACAGTGGGTCTAAACAGAGAGGCCTTAGTTCTATAGGCGTCCCAATGGCCAGCTGGAACTAGTCTCCGAGAGGCTTGTTTCCATGGGGTCCCATTGTCCAGCTGGGTTTCTTACCCCTCTTCTGCACCAGGAGCCTGTGCAGCCAATATATCCCACCCCTGGCTTGCTGACTGATGTTGTTGGCTGGGTGGGATACATGGAGACCCAGCTGCAGCACAAAGTCGCCTGCCTTGGAGAAGTCGGAGGAGGTCTGGTGGAAGGAGGAGGAGAGGGGAATCCATCAACATTCTCCCTTCAGCTCTCCAGCGCCCCTGGGCCAGAGCTCTGCTCCCACCCCTCTGTAGGAGGCGCTGGGAGAGAGAAGCGAGAGCCCTCTTCCTCTCTGCCCCCAAGGGAGCTTGGAGCAAAGGGACCAGGGCAAGGGCCCTCTATGAGCATTCGCTGCCTAGCTGTTCCAGAATAACAAGGGCCCTGAGGCCAGGCACAAATCTGCCAGCCAGTGGCCTATGGAACGCAGTCCCTTACGGACCCAGGGGGGACCAATTAGTCAGGGGATGAGGAACTTGACTCAAGCCCTGACTCTGCAGGATGCTGGGGTCAAAGGTCACTTACGTCAAATCCAGGCAGGGAGCTGGCAAATTCAAGCAGGGCAGCGCTGCTTTGTATGGCCCTAGCTCTCTCCTGGGCCTTTTTGGAATGGAGCCAGACATGGATGTGCTGCGGGAGAAGGAGGCAGGGGAGGGTCAGCGGGCAGGCGTACATGCTCTACAAATGAGCCTCTCCCTGTCCCCAAGGGGCTGAGACTTTGTGCTCAGGGTGGAATAGCTGAGCCCTGGTCACAGAGCTTGAAAAGGCGGTCCATGACACTGCCCACGCCTTGCTACGCACAAGCTCATTGTCTCTCCAGGCTGGGACAATGGTCAGTCTTGGGGCTGGTCTATTTGCCCTGAACCCTTGATCCATGAACAGTACGTCAGGATCAAGGCACATGCCCTGGACCCCAGACCCCAGCTACACAGGCCTTGGTAGGATGGATGGAACGGCCGTGAGAACAATCCCTCCGGGAACTGCAGTGTCCCTAGGACAGAAGAGCTGATTCCCTGAGGCTCCTCCTGTATCTCAGGGTCTCCCTAGAGAGGAGCCAGTGACTTTTCTCAGAGGCCCATGTCCTGCATCTCACAGGGGTTTCAGTCTCTCAGTCCCCAGCCAGGCCTGGTGCTCACTGTTAGTGCTTAATGCAACCGGGCAGAGCTCTGGCTGACAGTCCCAGCTCCTTCCCCCTGCACTGGCAGCTCTGGGAAAGTGTGGCCGGCTGGGTCCAAGCTGGAAGGACACAATGGAAATGTGGCTCTTCTAATCTCTCCTTTGCTGCCCTCCCCCGGGGTTCAGGGGCAATTCCACCCCAGACCGTCCCATTCTACTCACCTCCAAGAGGTGCTGCAGCTTCTCCAAGCTGGGGGTCTCTGTCAGCAGGCCCCTGAGCATGTTATCCAGGCTCTGTAAATAGCTCTTGTGCAGAGCCTGCAAGAGGAGGGAGCACCCGCCAGTCAAGGGACATGGGGCCACACCAGTCAAGGGACAATTAGGAGGATTCTCCAGGAGCCCTGGCAAGACTCAAAAGGCACAACCTGGCCTCTCCCATTCACATCACTCCAGGGACACTAAGCAAAAGTTCATGGCCAGATGCCTGCTGCCTCTTCAATCCTTGCTCTTAGCAGTTCTCTGCGCAGGGCCTGGTAGCCAGCAGACTATGGAACAGCCAAACTGCAATGGGTGGGAGGTAGGATCCCCGGGAGAGTCCATGCCGCAGAGCACAGAATGAGGAGAGGGGGAAAGTCTGGGATCAGCCACGGAGGGGTAATGCAATCTACTCTGGAGGGAAGGGGGCCCCCTGCCAGTTTGTCACGGGCCTGTTCCCAGCTCTGCTCACCCCTCCCCTATTCTCAGCACTCTATCAAAGCGAGGGAGCAGGGACCAGAGCCTGCTCCTGCTCCTGGGACAGAGAAGTAGGATCAGGACCTACCCGGAACTGGGGGGTGTCGTTCCCAGTGCCCATGGTAACGATCCTGTGGAGAAGAGCCCTCAGGAGGCGAGATTCCAGCTCCAGGGCAAGCGGCGGCTTCAGTTTGCTGGCAGGAGAGAGGAACCTGTCATACACTTTGCAGCACCAGCGTGGCGTTGGAACTGCCATGGACATGACCCCCTCCCCCGCAGTGATCCCCTCCCTAGGGCCACTGTAACGTTCCTGGAGTGAAATCAACCCCCCAGCCAGGAAAGAGGGGACGTTCCCGCCTCCTCTGCTGGGGGATGGGAACAGCCACAGCTGGGGGTAACCTAGCCGGAGGAGGATCTGTGACTCCCGGCTCTGGGCCCGATCAGCACCAGGGTTAGGGCGGCTGGACGGGAGGGTCCTGGTACCTGAGATTGTAAACCGCGGCCATGGAGCTGGAAATGATGGAGCTCGGCTCTGACACCTCAGGGAGATTAACAATCAGCTCCTGGGAGACCCCAACGAAACAAAACCGCGTGTGAGACTCTGGCCCCGCAGACCCACAGGCGCTTCCCAGGGAGGAGCCCAAAGTACTCTGCAGAAACAGCCAGTGTCACCCCCACCCCCAACCAGCTGGGCCCCCCCATTCCTCCCATCCATCAAACTTCCTTCCCTGTCTCCCAACCAATTGCTCCCTCCCCTTCCCTCCCCTCCCCTCCAGGCTTACAATTCCCCCACTGCCAGTTCCTGATCAGTGTCACAATTATCCCCTTCCCTGCTCCCCAGCCCTCAGCCCCAGGAACCCCTGTCCTCTGCTTCCCCCTCCGGCCCCACTAACGCCTGTCAGACCCCACGGAGGAGCTGCTGGCCCCTCAGGAGTAGGCGGAGCTGCTGATGTTTGTCCCACAGTCACTCATCTCCTGCTCTGGGCTGGCGGGGGGCTCCTCAGTGGCCAGGGTGGGGCTGGCGGGGGGCTCCTCAGTGGCCAGGGTTGGGCTGGTGGGGGGCTCCTGAGGGGACAGAGTGGGGCTGGCGCAGGGCTCCTCAGTGGCCAACGGAGGAGCTGCTGGCCCCTCAGGAGTAGGCGGAGCTGCTGATGTTTGTCCCACAGTCACTCATCTCCTGCTCTGGGCTGGCAGGAGGCTCCTCAGTGGACAGAGTGGGGCTGGCGCAGGGCTCCTCAGTGGCCAGGGTGGGGCTGGTGGGGGGCTCCTCAGTGGCCAGGGTGGGGCTGGCGCAGGGCTCCTCAGTGGCCAGGGTTGGGCTGGCGCAGGGCTCCTCAGTTGCCATGGTAGTGGATGGCTCCTGCTGGGCCCTGGGGTGCAGCTCCTGGCTCCTTGGCTTCCTCTGAAGGAAGCCCCAGAGCTGCCTTGCCCGGCTCCTGCCCTCTCCTGGCTCCCTCCTCCATAGCTGTACCCGAGGCCACCTCCATTTGGGCCCAGAAGGTGCCTCAGGGTCAGCTAGGGGAGCTGGTGTCGTCCACCTCCTCCAGCATGCCAGGCAGCTCCTCTTTTTAGCCTGTCCACCAGCCTCTTCCCCGCCCGTGGGGACAGAGGGGCCGCTCTCCTCCTGGGAAAGCCGGATGTTCCTTCCCTCTGGCTCTGGAGCCACCTGCCCGGCCTTCCTCCTGAGCATCTGCCTCAGCCGCTCCATCCTGGAACTGAGTGGGGAGCAGCCGTGAGTCTGGCTTCAAAGCAGCCTCTCCTTAATGGGGCCTGCCTGCTCCCCGGCCCACCTCCCCTCTGCTGAGGCAATTCCTCCTCCCCACACATCCCACCCCAGGGCACAGGAACCCTCAACCTGGGGAACAAACTCTGCCAAGGGACGGGCTGGGAGCCCTATTGGTGGGATATTTCCAGCACACTGGGGATGGCTCTGGAGAACTCCACTTACTTACTCTAGATGGGATGGAGCTGGATGGCAGATGCTCGGTGTTGGTCCTTCCTTTACCCTCCTCCTCGATCTCCTGCACCCAGGCGCCCTGTAAGGGGTGCTGCAGAATCCCCTGCCAGCAGGGCAGGGGGTAGAAGTTGGGAGATCGAAAGTGACTGTGAAAACAAGACAATGTTTTATTGCCAGGGGATGGATAAACTCAGGCCAGCAGCCAGGGGTTCACAACACTGACCGACGGCCAGCAGGACACCTCCCATCTCAAGGTCTCCTAGTACCTCACGCACATTCCTGAAGCGTGACGGCCCAAGGGCTGTAGGGGAGTGTCCCCAGCCCCACTGATGGAAACAGAGGCCTTGGCAGGAGAAGCCGCTGCCTCAGGGTTGCACTGGGAGTCAGGGATAGAGCCGGGGATGGAGCCCAGGAGTCCTTTGTCCAG
Source organism: Emys orbicularis (assembly GCF_028017835.1). Taxonomy (NCBI): domain Eukaryota; kingdom Metazoa; phylum Chordata; order Testudines; family Emydidae; genus Emys; species Emys orbicularis. The sequence goes on from NW_027045126.1 coordinate 60,622, forward strand.
GCTCCCGCACTAACCGCTAGAGGAACACTCCCTTCCAGAGCTGGGAAGTGCCAGTCTCCCTGGCTCCGAGTGTGACCTGTTGTAGTGACTGACGCATTTGCTACTTGTCCCCCATCCAAAGCCAATAACACATCTCTGTGTTGGCAATCATGAGTTAGACCTTCTCAGCACCCCTCTGTCTCCCGCAGCTGTCAGGTATTCCTTGGATTATGGAGGCTTGGATGCTGACAGGACTGGAATTTGTTACTGGCTCACTGGGTGTTTCTAGCCAGTGAGGGTCTCAGTCTATCCTCAGAGGCCCACACCCCCAGACACTAAAGATCAGGGTGGATCGATTTCATTCCAAATGTTTTGTATTTGTATTTTTGAGTTATTTTCCTAATGAAAGATTGATTCTCATGAAATTCTTAGTGGTGGCCGATGCAGTCGGGGCGGTCTAAGTTGGATATTAGGAAAAACTTTTTCACTAGGAGGGTGGTGAAGCACTGGAATGGGTTCCCTAGGGAGCTGGTGGAATCTCCTTCCTTACAAGTTTTTAAAGGTCAGCTTGACAAAGCCCTGGCTGGGATGATTAAGTTGGGGTTGGTCCTGCTTTGAGCCGGGGGGTTGGACTAGATACCTCCTGAGGTCTGTTCCAGCCCTAGTCTTCTATGATTCTATGAATAGGTATCCATTCAAACATGCTGGTTTTGCAGGATACATAAGAACAAAAAGGTTAACTGAAACATTTTTTTTTTCATTTCAAACAAACTGAGGTAAAGAAGTATCTCTAGTTCGTGCATTGAACGGATTGTTCCTGGTCCTAAACGTCCTTCCAGATTTTAGAAGTAGTCGCTCACATCTCCTCCTCTCTAGCGTTTATTCATATATTACAAGAGGAAAAGAAGCCTTCATCCTTTTTCAACTGCCAATCAGTTTCTTAAATTTGAATGAAGTAGCTGCATCAACTGAAATGAAGAAAATATTCTTTCTGCACCTGCGGAAGAGGCTATTGCTACCAAAATCTGGCTGAGTATTTCAATCACTTCTGGACCCCCAGGTGCTTAGCCAATGATTTCCAACAGTTCAGTGGTTTGTCTTCCTCTGAAACTTGGCAGCAAACATGGACTTCTTCATAGATGTATTTATTTAAATTACTTTAATAGGCTAGAGGAACTGTAGGCCTTAACATAGCTTGTCATAGTTTCAAATTTGATACTTGATAGGTTTGTTTAAAAAAAAACAACTTTTAAAATTTAAATTTAAAAAATCTAGTTTAAATTAAAAAAAATCTCTTTGGCGGGTTTTTGGTTTTGAAACAGCCATTGATTGGTATTCACCTTGATTTTAGAAGAACTACTTCATTTGAGAGAATCATAAACTGCTTGTATTCTATTAAAGGAGAGGAGACAGCAAAATTCATCCTATCAGTAATTTGTTGTGCCTTATTTGCTCAGTCTTAAACAAACAAGTGTCCAAAACTCTAGTTAGTCTCTTCTCTGTAGGCCCAGCTAAGAGGTGGTAGGAGGGGCAGGAATGCTGTCTCCGTCCCTGAGCCAGTAGCAATTGCACAGGAGATTGCCACAAAACCTACATTTTATTGCCAAATTGTCGAAGCCAGTCCTCTTCTGCACTTCCTGGGTTATACGTTTCAAATCCACAAACCCTTCCCCTTGACAGTCCCTGCCCCGGCGGTGCAGCAGGCAGATGAACCTGAGCAGTAACACCGTGACCCCAGAGGTAACTCAGCCCCCCTGTCGCTCACTGACTCCACTAACCCTGAGCATCAACCCGAAGCCTGCAGCCTGCCTTGGGCATGGCTCCCACGGAAACCTGCAGGTTCATTTACTGACTTATGCAAATCACCTGTGGAGAGTTAGCACTGACTGGCTGAATTCACTCTCAAGTCACAATGCCCTTCAGCTTACAGCACTAATGTAAGGGGCACAAGGTAGAAATCAGGCTTTTCTGATGGCTTGTTTTCCAATTGTCAACAAAATCAACAAGGTTCTTCCCACCGATGCCTAGAAATTCCCTGACATTTTGGAATCAATTGGATGTAGCCTTCAAAAATTATCGCCTTAGAGGCAGACAAAGAAATGCCATTGAATTGAATCTTAGGCCTCCCTGCACTCAGCCAAGAGTGCCTAAGTCTCCTCCCTCTTAACTCAGCAATAGCCCCACACTTGACCGATCAGTGTGGAGACTCTCAGACCTGGAGGATGAGCATTCTCAACAGACGGGCAAAAGCCAGCACTAGTCAGCCACCACAGGAGATCACTATAGTGGAGATCACCATCGGCGCACAATTCCAGCCCCACCTCTTTGTGAGGGCCTCCTACAATGACAGCTGGAGCACAGCCCCACCCTGCCCAGGAAGAAGAGCAGCAGAAAGAAATGGAAGAAGAGAAGAAGGGACAGAGGGAAGGAGGAAGAGGGAAGCAAAATGGTCAAATTCCAAACGCCCCCAGTGAGTCACAGATTTATAAATGCCAAGCCCAGAAGAAACCACTGTAGTCTGACTTTCTGTTTCACTTCAGCCATAGAACGTCCCTCAAAATAATTCCCATAGGAATTAGAGCAGATTTTTTAGTAAAACACCCAATCTTGATTTTAAAATAAGCCAATTGTGGAAAATCCAGCACAACCCTCAGTCAATTGCTCCAAACTCTGATGTTAAAAATGCTCGCCTTATTTCCAGTGTGTATTGGTCTAGCTTTACCTTTCAGCCATTGTCTGCTCATAACCTTTATCTGGTAAAGTGAAGAGCCCATTAGTAAATATTGGTTCCCATAGGCTCACCGCTTAACGTTCTCTTAGATTGAGCTCCTGTAGTCTGTCACCACAAGGCATGTTTTCTACTCCTTTCATCATTCTTGTGGCTCTTCTGTGAACCCTCTCTGATTTATCAGCATCTGTCTCAAATTGTGGACACCAGAAATGGACACAATATTTCAGGAGTGGTTGCACCAGTGCCCAGTACAGAGATATCAAACCTCTCTACCTCTGCCTGAGAATCTGCTAGGACAGAGTCCCCTATCTCGTACATAGAGCCTGTATTTTTTTCTTACCTTCTACACAGATGACGATTTCTTTCAGAAAAATCCACACAGATATGGAAAAAAAACGCAGAGAATGTCCTCCACACCGACTGTCTCTTGGTCCTCTGAGAGAGACCGCGAGATGGAGACTTGCTGCAGCAAGGCTACAGGGGGTCTCCGAGGTTCCCCCTGCCCTGCATCCCTGTCCTGCCTGGCTGTTGTCAAGGGAGCTCTGTGAGGTCACAGACGCCTCATCATCTTTGCCCAATAGGCTGAGTTCCTGCCAAAGGCCTTTGTGAAGTCACTGCCACACCCACCTTTCCCTGGCAGGCCTGATGTCTGCCCCTGGCCAGCCCAGTTGGATGTTTGAGCTGCACCCCGGATCACCCCACTTGGTCATTATTGATTCTGGGGAGCAAGCAGGCTACCCAGTAAAACAGCAGAGTCTGTTCCTCACCCCACACTGAGTTTTTCATAGAGGCATCGGTTGTGAAACAATTAGATCTCCTAATGTGGCCTCTATTTCACGGGCTATGAAATTTCATACTCTTAGCACCCTATTGAGCCCAATTGCTTGTAATTCTCTAAAAGGCACCTTCCTAACCAGTTATGATGGTAGGACACCAGGAAACAGAAACGCCACCTCTCCCCTGGGTAATTTGTTCCAGTAGCTAGACTCTCTCACTGTCATAATTAAATTTGAAATTGACAACCTTTGATAAGGGCAAAATTCATGACAATCTTTTAAATAATTTAAATAGAAGAGAAAAACTAACATTCAGTGGAATATGTTCACTGCCAAGTTGTTCAGACAGTCGCCCACTGATGGGATCGCTAAGGCCCTGGACGCAAAGTAGCTGAAATGCTAATTCCACTTTGGACAGCAGCAGCTTCCTTGAAAGGTGCAGAAAATATTGTTTTCATTTCAGTTTATACAAATAGTTCCGTTCAATCGACCAGTTTGTTGAAATTCAAGAAAGCCATTGGGAATTCACCAACCAGGCAAACTTGTTTTCCTCCCTCAATCTATGGATAAAAACTAGGTGTGAGGGGATAGATCTACTGGTTCATCAATCTAGAAACACGTGGAGACAAGAATGTATCATTTCAGTTCACTAACCACACATCAAATTTCCTTTGTTTAAGAAATCAGTTAGTTTTAAATGCAAAACATTTTGATACAACTTTTTTCTTATGCTTCTCTTTCTAGCTCTGGCATGACCTTGATGTGTGACCAAAGAGACGTCACTTCTTTTCTCTTTCCCTCTGTACCATGGGGATGGAGAAAATTCTCTAAGTCCTAGCAGGAGAGAGAATTGAGCACATCAGGCGTGTTAGGGCCCTTGTGTTCTGAAGGACAATGAGTGATTGTTGTTTGGGGCAAGAATCCCGACGGATTTGCTACTTGTCCCCCAACCAAAGCCAATAACACATCTCTGTATTTTCAATCATGAGTTAGACATTCTCAGCACCCCTCTGTCTCCCGCAGCCCTCAGGTGTTCCTTGGATTATGGAGGCTTGGTTGCTAAGAGAACTGGAATTTTTTTACTGGCATCCTGGGTGTTACTAGCCAATCAGGGTCTCAGTCTGGCCCCCGAGGCCCACCCCCCCAGACACTAAAGATCAGGATGGATTGATTTCACTCAAAGTTTTTTGTATTTGTATTTTTGAATTATTTTCCTAATGAAAGGTTGATTCTCATGAAATTCTTAAAGCTGGCAGATGACAGAACAAGGATCAATGATCTCAAGTTGCAGTGTGGAAGGCTTGGATATTAGGAAAAACTTTTTCACTAGGAGGGTAGTGATGCCTTTGAATCTGCTACGATAGAGTCCCTTATCTTGTACTTAGAGCCTATATTTTTTCTTACCTTCTACACAGATGACGATTTCTTTCAAAAAAATCCACACAGATATGGAAAAAAAACGCAGAGAATGTCCTCCACACCGACTGTCTCTTGGTCCTGCGAGAGAGACCACGAGATGGAGACTTGCTGCAGCAAGGCTACAGGGGTCTCCGAGGTTCCCCCTGCCCTGCATCCCTGTCCTGCCTGGCTGTTGTCAAGGGAGCTCTGTGAGGTCACAGACGCCTCATCATCTTTGCCCAATAGGCTGAGTTCCTGCCAAAGGCCTTTGTGAAGTCACTGCCACACCCACCTTTCCCTGGCAGGCCTGATGTCTGCCCCTGGCCAGCCCAGTTGGATGTTTGAGCTGCACCCCGGATCACCCCACTTGGTCATTATTGATTCTGGGGAGCAAGCAGGCTACCCAGTAAAACAGCAGAGTCTGTTCCTCACCCCACACTGAGTTTTTCATAGAGGCATCGGTTGTGAAACAATTCAGTCTCCTAATGTGGCCGCTATTTCACGGGCCATGAAATTTCACACACTTTGCACCATATTTAGCCCAATTGCTTGTAATTCACTAAAAGGCACCTTCCAGAATGACAACCATATATTGGTGTCTAACTACTTGCTGCTGCCGGGAGCCGTTGTGATATGAGGACACCAGGAAACAGAGAATCCACCTTTTCCCTGGGTAATTTGTTCCAGTGCTTAGTCTCCCTCACTGTCAAAAATGTGTGTCTTACTTCTCCTTTGAATTTCTCTGGCTTCAGCTGACAGCCCTTGGTTCTTGTTGTGCCTTTCTTGGCTAGATCGAATTAGCCCTGCCCCGTGAAATCCGATCTCCCCGTCCTGCTGGGAGCCCCCCAGCCAGGAGAACCCAGTAGGGGCCTCCTAACTGTTTGTCTGCCGGGCTGGTGACAGGATTTCCTCTCCGTGGGGATATCAGATGCACCTGCAGAGGCAATGCAGAAGTGAGTGCGCTGCATCAGCCCGGCCTTGGGCTCAGGGCTTTGGCCTTGGCAGCTTCTGCTCCAGTCACGTCTCTGGGTGCCCGGACTCAGAGCTTCTGGCCCCCCTGTGGCTGTAGCCAGGGCTGGGGCACTGGGCTCAGGACTTTCATGCCCCTCCCCACTCCTGTCGGCTCTCAGGGTACCTGGGCTCAGGGCTTCTGCCCGGCATCTGCAGCTAGGGCTCGGGGATTCCCTTGCAGTTCCTTCTGGGGCTCAGGTGTCCATTTTTCTGGATGCCCCGAAAATGGTAGGAGCCGCGGTGCTCCCAAGTAGTAGGTAGAAGCTGAGGTGCTCCCAAGAGCAGGGACCCACCTGCACCTCTGGGAACCTCCTCTAGCTTCAGAAAGGTTGCTGGCTGCTGCCCTTGGAGCCCAGGTCTGAAGGCAGCACGGAAGTCAGGGTGACAATGCTGTGACCCCCCTACAACAACCTCTGAACTCCCCCATTCTCCCATTTTGGTCGGGACCCCCATGGTTATAATACCAGGACATTTCAGATTGAAACATTGAAATGGTGACATTGTTCAATTTCAAGGCCAGAGGGTTTTTAAATTAGTCAAAGTGAGCCCTGAATTTGGTAGGGACCTGGCTATTATGGAAGTCCTAGCAGGTTTGCACTCCCAGTTCTCCTGAAAGGCCATTGAGAATTCATGCTGCCTGAGAAACTTCCCAGAATAAGCTACCAGGACTGGGGGCAATTGAAAGAAACCAACCAAAGCCTGAGCTAGGATGGAGAGCATTGATCCAAGCGGTGTTTGAACCCCTCCACCCCCACCTGCCTGCCTGCCGAGAAATGGACAGAGGGGCACTGATTTCTATTTGTGAACTTACTAAAGACCATGGGCTTCAGCATGAGCCGTACAGCCCATACTCTGAACTCTTGGATAAACAGCAAAGTTGGCTTTTTAGAAACCTTCCCCCCCAGTGCTCTGTATCCACTTGGGATTGTGCCCAGCAGAGGCTGGTGGAGGGGAGGGGAAGGTAGAGGAGGCCATGCAAATGTTGTGGTGTCTGCACTACCGCACAGACACACACACACAGGACCCTCTGTTGCTTCACACACAGCAATGCACGGCATATTAGCCAGGACAGGAAATTATTTGGCCATAACCTACAAAATCCTCAGTGTTGAAAGTACAATTTATCTAGAAAACAATGGGAGGGAGGGGTTAGAGAGTTGCAGTAACCACCTGGACTTCCAGTCTCTGGCCAGGCACATCCCCCTCTCCACAGTTTTCACTGATATCTTCTCCAAACTGGTCCTCCTGATATAATCTGAGGTCACATCCTGGCCTTTAGGGACATTGGCAGGATCTTCACTGTTCCCAGCTGCAGCATCACCCTCGTTATCCTGCCTGATAAGGATCCCGCCAGGGCTCAGCTAAATGGCATGTGTCATGACAGGCTCTTTGCTGAGGGCCCTTGACAGCGCCCAAGCGAGACCTGAATCGGATGAGCACGTGCAGGTGCATTTCCTGACTTTTTACTGGAATCCTGGACCCTCTCATGCTGCTGCTTCAAATGTTTCCTTCTCTCTCTGCGCTGAGCAGCAGAATGCTCATTGCCCTTTGGCTGTGCGACATACAGACGTCTAGTCCTGCTGCTCTGAAAGAAACCATATTCACAGTTCTAATCCTGGCACATATTGATCAAAATCTTGCCGTGCTCCTCTAAGTGTATTTGTGATTGGACGTGCTTCTTGCTAGGGGGGATTTTCAGATATATGAACTGCATAAAATAGAGGGCTCCAATCTACAGTGACTTCAATGGAACTATGGCCCACTTACACCCGCTGAAACTTTGACCCATTAATTCCAGCAGAGCTATACTGACTTACACCATTTTGAGATCTGACCCATTGCTGGCTAAGGGGCTATTGGAGGCTATTGGAATTGAAATCCTATTTTTGGTCTCAGAACAGGCACCGTGATGAAAGCGCTTTTCACCCTTCCCACAGACTCGTCCCTGTTTTCTCTTCCTCCTAATGTGAATTCTGACCTGCAGAGAATATCGGAAGACCATGGATGTATTGGATCTGATTTAGGCTGCACATATTCTGTGTATAGACTGAGAACGTCCAGCCCTATGGAAGTCATTCCGTGCCCTGAAACCAGTAATAAAACCACTTAAAATAATTCTTGGCATTTAAGGAAAAGTGAAAGTCTTTTCTACTGAATAAGTTACACAAAACATAAAATATTAGACATCCAAATGCCTTATTTTCAATTTTCTCACTTACTCTGTTTTGTTCTTACCAAAATAAATATCCCCAACAGTCAGGCAACTGTATTTTATGCTGAAGCAAAAACAAAATAAACAAGGTTGAAATAGCCAAAAATCAGAGTGCAGAAAAATCTAACTTCAAAAGAATAATCAGAGAGAATGTTTATTCCACTTCGGTTGGAGCCATACTTGTGAGACTTACCAGTGGAGGGAGCTATTTCATTCTTCTCGCTAAACACTGGCGTATTGATGATACAGAGTATTTATATTTGCTTCAGTGGCCATTAGGGACAGCACCTCAAGACTCAGA
>NW_027045127.1:0-40538 GCF_028017835.1 Emys orbicularis
GGGCTCATGTCGCCTTTTATGGGCACAGCTGGGGCACTGGGGCTGGGAGCAGTGTCGCAAGACAGACAAAGCTATACACCCGTCCCCCCTCCCCGGGAAACTCCCCTGTGGCCATAGGGGGAGACCCAGGGACCCTCCACACCCCTCCCCCCACAAATACTTAACCCACCCTCCCAGAGCCAGGGAGAGAACCCAAGAGTCCTGGCTCCCAGCCCCCCGCCCCCGGCTCTAACCTACCAGCCCCCACTCCCCTCCTGGAGCTGGGGAGAGAACCCAGGCATCCGGGCTCTCAGCCCCCCTGTTCTAAGCACTATTCCCCACTCTTCACCTGCCCCAACCCTGACTCCCCGCTGCCGCACAGATATTCAGGGAGTCTCAGGGCTGCACCCCCTGTCGGGGGGGGGGGGCAAGCAAAGGGGAGAATCCCGCTCATCCTTCCGAGTGCAAAGGGTGAAGCCTCTATTGCACCACCTGGTGGGCAAATCGTGTAACTGCAGTCAGGAGCCAGGACGCCTGGGTTCTCTCCCCGGGGAGGGGAGTAATGGGGTGCAGTGGGTTGAGGGGGGGAGGGGATCTCGGACGCCTGGATCCTAACTCCGCTCCTCTTCCCGCAGACCGGGCGCCTGGACAAGTCGCAGCCCCTGGTGTGCGGACACACGGCCCCGGTGCTGGACATCGAGTGGTGCCCCCACAACGACAACATCATCGCCAGCGGCTCCGAGGACTGCACCGTCATGGTGAGCGGGGGGGGGGGGGGGCTGCACCGTCATGGTGAGCGAGGGGCAGCAGGGGGTTGATCCGAAGGCCCCAGGCTGCCTGCCCTGGGCGTGTGGGGCCAGGGTGACCCGCTCTCTCCCCCCAGGTGTGGGAGGTACCGGACGGGGGACTGGTGCGCCCCCTGACGGAGCCGCTGGTCACGCTGGAGGGGCACTCGAAGCGCGTCGGCATCGTGGCCTGGCACCCCACGGCCCAGAATGTGCTGCTGAGCGCAGGTACTGCTGGGGGCTGGGGGGCGCCCCTCCCCTCCCCCCCCGCCCACCCTGCCCCCCGCCCCTCCCCTCCCCCGCTGACCCTCCCCTCCCCCCCAGGTTGTGACAACGCCGTGCTGCTGTGGGACGTGGGCTCGGGCCAGGCGCTGGTGGAGCTGCGGGACCTGCACCCCGACACCATCCACAGCGTGGCCTGGAGCCGCGACGGATCCCGCCTCTGCACCTCCTGCCGAGACCGCCGGGTCCGCGTGATCGAGCCCCGCTCCGGCCGCGTGCTCGCCGTGAGTGCAGGGGCGGGTCTATGGCCTGGGGGGGTGAGGGGTGGGGCTCAGGGGGAATGTGGACGGGTGGCTATGGCCTGGGGGCGGGGCTATGGGGGATGCAGGGGTGGGGCTATGGGGATGTGGAGGGGTGGCTATGGCCTGGGGGTGGGACTATGGGGGATGCTGGGGCGGGGCTATGGGGGATGTGGAGGGGTGGCTATGGCCTGGGGGCAGGGCTATGGGGGATGCTGGGGCAGGGCTATGGGGGAAGTGGAAGGGTGGCTATGGCCTGGGGGCAGGGCTATGGGGGGATGTGGAGGGGTGGGGCTATGGGGGTATGTGGAGGGGTGGGGCTATGGGGTGGTTCCCTGTCTCTCTGACACTGTCTCCCCCCAGGAAAAGGCCAACCCCCACGAGGGCTCCCGGCCAGTCCGTGCTGTCCTGCTGGACGACGGCAAGATCCTCACCACCGGCTTCAGCCGCATGAGCGAGCGCCAGGTGGCGCTGTGGGACCCGGTGAGACCCCACCCCCTAGCGACCCAGTGAGACCCTGCCCCCACCCTCTGGGAGCTGGTGAGACCCCGCCCCTTAGCAACCCAGTGAGACCCCACCCCTTAGCAACCCAGTGAGACCCCGCCCCCACCCTCTGGGAGCTGGTGAGACCCCGCCCCATAGCAACCCAGTGAGACCCCGCCCCATCCCCCACCCCTGGTGAGTCCCCGCCCCTTAGCAACCCAGTGAGACCCCACCCCTTAGTGACCTGGTGAGACCCCACCCCCACCCTCTGGGACCCAGGGAGACCATGCCCCAGCAAGTGACAAGTCGTGATGTGGGAGCCAGGGAGAAACCACGCCCCCAACCCTCCCTTCTAGCCCCACCCACCTACCTCTCCCCAGCACCTCCCCGAGTGAGCAGCAGGTGGCGCTGTGGGAGCCTGAGAGGGACCCTGCCCCCCCGCCCTGACCCCCTCTCCTCTCCCCCACCAGGCCCACCTGGAGGAGCCCATGAACCTTCAGGAGCTGGACACAAGCAGCGGGGTGCTGCTCCCTCACTACGACCCCGACACCAGCATGGTCTACCTCTGCGGCAAGGTGGGCGCGGGACCCAGGCGTCCGGGGCAGCCCACGGGACAGGAGCTTGGGGGTCCTGGGGGGGACTCCCCGGCTCCCCCCCACTGACCCCGTCTGTCCCCCCGCAGGGCGACAGCTCCATCCGCTACTTCGAGGTGACGCCCGAGGCCCCCTACCTGCACTTCCTGTCCCTCTTCAGCTCCAAGGAGTCGCAGCGCGGGGGCGGCTGGATGCCCAAGCGGGGCCTGGACGTCAGCAAGTGCGAGATCGCCAGGTACGGGGGACCCCGACCCCCCTCAGACCTCCCCACCCCCTTCGGACACCTGAATCCCCCCAAACACCCCTCGGACCCCCCCAGCCCCCTTCGGACGCCTGAATCCCCCCCACCCCCCAATCCCCCCTCGGACCCCCCCAGCCCCCTTCGGACACCTGAATCCCCCCAAACACCCCTCGGACCCCCCCAGCCCCCTTCGGACACCTGAATCCCCCCAAACCCCCCTCGCCCCCTTCAGACACCTGAATCCCCCCTGCCCCCCAAACCCCCCTCAGACCCCCCAGCCCCCTTCGGACACCTGAATCCCCCCAAACACCCCTCGGACCCCCCCAGCCCCCTTCGGACGCCTGAATCCCCCCCACCCCCCCCCTCGGACCCCCCCAGCCCCCTTCGGACACCTGAATCCCCCCAAACCCCCCTCGCCCCCTTCGGACACCTGAATCCCCCCTGCCCCCCAAGCCCCCCTTGGACCCCCCCGCCCCCTTCGGATACCTGAATCCCCCCAGCCCCCTTCGGACACCTGAATCCCCCCAAACCCCCCTCGCCCCCTTCAGACACCTGAATCCCCCCTGCCCCCCAAACCCCCCTCAGACCCCCCAGCCCCCTTCGGACACCTGAATCCCCTCAGACCCCCCAGCCCCCTTCGGACACCTGAATCCCCACAGGCCCCCCAAGCCCCCCTTGGACCCCCCCGCCCCCTTCGGACACCTGAATCCCCCCAGCCCCCTTCGGACACCTGAATCCCCCCAAACCCCCCTTGGACCCCCCCAGCCCCCTTCGGACACCTGAATGCCCCCCGCCCCCCAAACCCTCCCTCGGACCCCCGCCCCCTTCGGACACCCAAAACCCCCTCAGCCCCCTGGACCCCCAACAATCCCTGAGCCCCCCAAATACCCCTTGAACTCCAAGAACCCACCCAAAGCTCCACAGACCAACCCTCCCTGAAACCTCCAGATTCCCCTCAGACCCCAGCAGCCCCACAAACCCCAGCCTCCTCCAGTCCCCCCAAATCCTCCTCAGCCCCCCAGAAGCCCATCCCCCCCGTGTGGCTGGAAGTGACCCTGAGACACAAGCCCGTGTACCAGAGGCTGCAGGGCTCGAAGCTTTGCGGCGCCGAAGCAGAGCCAGGCTGGGGGAACCCTCCTGAGAGTTGCTGGGCCCAGGACACTCGCGCCCACCTCCCAGATGGGTGGGACCCGAACAACAACCCCCCAGCACCCCCTCAAAGAGAACAGGGACGCACTGACCCCCCCAGGGTGGGAGCCGGCTCCGCCAGGGGGCCAGCACGTAACCGGTTTGTGTCGATGTATAAAATGGAGCCTCTAAGGGAGTGTCTCTGGCTGGCTGAGGGGGAAGCAAAAGTCCCGCCCTTCAGCAAGCTGCTCCCTGTATTATTGGCCTGGCCGAGTCTGCGGGATCCCAGGACCTGCCTCGCTGACAATGAACCTGGCCTGGCGCCTTCGTCCCTTAACAGATCTTGTGGTCATTGGGTGGTTCGCTCGAAGACTGCGCAGGGCTGGGGCGGCACAGGGAGAAAACAGCCAAATATCTAACCCCACCACTCAGCCCCCCAATCCCCTCCACTACCTGGATCCCAAGAGACCCCTCCCGCCTTCCTGACCCCCCTTCCCTCCGCATTTCAGATTCTACAAACTCCACGAGCGCAGATGTGAGCCCATTGCCATGACGGTGCCCCGCAAGGTGAGCCGGGGGGGGCTGGGAGCCCGGACGCCTGGGTTCCATCCCGGCCAGGGAGGGTCTGGGAGCCCGGACGCCTGGGACCGATGCTGGCTCTCTCCTCCCACAGTCAGACCTGTTCCAGGAGGACCTGTACCCCGACACGGCCGGGCCTGACCCCGCCCTGACGGCAGAAGAATGGTTCGGGGGCAAGGACGCCGGTCCCCTGCTCATCTCCCTGAAGGACGGATACGTCCCGTCCAAGAGCCGCGAGTTCAAAGTCAACAAGAGCATCCTGGAGCCACGCCGGAGCCAGACCTGCTCCGATGGGGGCAGCCCCGGGGTGAGACAAGGGGGGGCTGCGGGTCGGGAGTGAGGGGCACCGGTGGAGCTGGGGGTGGGGAGCCCAGGGCTGGGCCGGCAGGGGCTGTGGGTCGGGAGTGAGGGGCACCGGCAGAGCTGGGGGTGGGGAGCCCAGGGCTGGGCTAGCAGGGGGCTGCGGGTCGGGAGTGAGGGGCACCGGTGGAGCTGGGGGAGGGGACCCCAGGGCTGGGCCGGCAGGGGCTGCAGGTCGGGAGTGAGGGGCACCGGCAGAGCTGGGGGAGGGGACTCCATGGCTGGGCCGGCAGGGGCTGCGGGTCGGGAGTGAGGGGCACCGGTGGAGCTGGGGGAGGGGACCCCAGGGCTGGGCCGGCAGGGGCTGCAGGTCGGGAGTGAGGGGCACCGGCAGAGCTGGGGGAGGGGACTCCATGGCTGGGCCGGCAGGGGCTGCGGGTCGGGAGTGAGGGGCACCACACGAGCTCTCCCCCTCCCCAGGCGCTGGAGAAGCTGACTGAGGACGTGCGGCAGCTGCAGGCGATGGTGGCGGAGCAGGAGCGACGCATCGCAGTGCTGGAGGCCAAGGCTGCCAAATAGCCGGGGGGAGCCTCCGTCCCCCCCTCAACCTTCTGTCTAACTCAGGGCTGCCCCACCACACTGGAACCTTCCTGCCCCCCCCCCCCCCCAAGCTTTGCCGGCTGGAGCCTCCTCCTGCCCCCCCGGCTGCCAGCAGGCGGCGCTCCCCCCCCAGCATCTGCCATGGCCAAAGAGACCCACCCCCACTATGCCTTCATGGGGGGCCAGGTCCTGCCCAGTTAACCCTCAAATGCCCCCATAACCCCCCTTCCCCCTGTACCTTCCCCTCCGTCTCTGGGAGGCCGGATCCCTCCCGCCCTGTACAGAGAAGCTTTTATCTTTTTTACCTTGTTTTTTTAAGTCATGGGGGGGGGAGTAACGGGGGGGGATAGGGCGGAACTGGGGGCCACCCCAGGGGAGGGGACAGGCGCCAGTGTCTTTCTGCTGTGAAGGTTTCTACCAATAAACTTTGTAAATAGCACTTGTGCCTCGCTTTGTGCTGGGGGTGCGGGGTGGCTGAGACACCCCCCCCCCGTGGTGGAGAGGGGGAGACGGGTGTTCAGATCTCAGGGGAAACGGAGGATGCCCCCACGCGTCACATCCCTGAGGCTTGGACAGAGCAGGGACGTGTGTTGACTCTGAAGGCTACTGATGGCAGCATTGCAGGATGCATCGAACCAAGGGATTGTTAAAGCCACAAATGGTTCAACTGCCCCCGCACAATTCATAACCTGAGATCTCCCCCCCGGCTGGGACTAAGGGGTACAGCTGTGGGTTGGGGCACTGGCAGGGCTGGGGGGGCAGGGGGCTGCGGGTCGGGAGTGAGGGGCACAGGCAGAGCTGGGCTAGCAGGGGCTGTGGGTTGGGAGTGAGGGGCACTGGCAGAACTGGGGGATCCAGGGGCTGCGGGTCGGGAGTGAGGGGCACCGGCAGGGCTGGGGGGGGGGCAGGGGGCTGTGGGTCGGGACTGAGGGGCACCAGCAGGGCTGTGGGTTGGGAGTGAGGGGCACTGGCAGAGCTGGGGGATCCAGGGGCCGCGGGTCGGGAGTGAGGGGCACCGGCAGAGCTGGGGGGGGGGCAGGGGGCTGGGGGTCGGGAATGAGGGGCACCAGTCAGACAGTATTTCGTTGCCCATAATCCTTTATTCCAGCCGATGGCTCAGCTCCGTGGGGCGCGGCGGTGCCAGCTGCGTCCTGCTCCGGGGGGGCTCACTGCAGGCCCCCCCGCTCCTTCTCCCACTGCTCGGGGGTCAGCGTGCGCTGCTCGAAGGCGTGAATGTGCTTCAGCTCCTCGGCCAGCAGCTCGTTCACCAGCCTGTGGGGAGGGGGGGTCAGTGCCGGAGCCGCAGGAGCCCCCTGGGGTCAGGGGCGGGGGGGTCACGCCCCAGAGCTCCCCCAGCCCCACGGGGAGCCGGAACTCCGGGAATTGGGGGTCCCGGTGGGGGGGCAGGGGGGGTCCCGGCTCACCGGTGTCGCTGGAGCAGGGGCTTCCCCCGGAACCGGCCCGAGACAACGAGAACCTTGAAGCTGGTGGAGCAGCGGCTCGGGGTCGTGTCCTCCACTTCCTGGGGGGGAGACATGAGTGGGGGGGGTGACCCCAACCCCCCCATCGGGAACCCCCCAACACCAGCCCCCACCGGGAACCCCCCGATACCATCCCCCGCCCCCCACACGGACCCCCCAACACCAGCCCCCACCGGGAACCCCCCGATACCATCCCCCGCCCCCCACACGGACCCCCCAACACCAGCCCCCACCGGGAACCCCCCGATACCAGCCCCCGGCCCCCACCTGCCCCCCACCGGGAACCCCCCAACACCAGCCCCCGCCCCCCACCTGCCCCCCCCACCGGGAACCCCCAACACCAGCCCCCACCGGGAACCCCCCGATACCAGCCCCCGCCCCCCACCGGGAACCCCCCGATACCAGCCCCCGCCCCCCACCGGGATCCCCCCAACACCAGCCCCCGCCCCCCACCTGCCCCCCCACCGGGAACCCCCCAACACCAGCCCCCCACCTGCCCCCCCCACCGGGGACCCCCGACACCCGCTCCCCCCCATGCCAGGCCCCGGGGGCCGGAGCCCGCGCCGGGCGGGGGAGGGGCCTGGGGGGGGACGACACTCACCACGTGCTCCGCCTCCAGCCCCCGCAGCAGCCGCCCCCGGAGGGTCTCCGCGCTCAGAGCCGGCTCGGCCGCCTCCATCCCGCTCCGCAAGGCGATGGGACCCCGCCCACTTCCGCCTCTGGTCCCATCCCAATGCGCCACTCGCCCCAGCCCCTCCAATCAGAGTTGGGCTGGGGGCGGGCTTCCCGCAATGCGGCCAATAGGGTCCATCTTGGGAAGCGGCGCCGCCCAAAAGCACCAATCAGCGGGAGTCGCCTGGTGCCTCTTCCCGGGCTGGGCCCGGGCGGTGGCTCCAGGAGCTGAGGCTGGAGGCAGGATTGGAGGGGCCCCGGGGCATGCTGGGAAATGGGGGTCACCTGGTGCATGCTCGAAGTGGGGGGCACGGGGGGGACCTGGGGCATGCTGGGAGGTGGGGGCTGGGGGGCACCTGGGGCATCCTCGAAGTGGGGGGTACGGGGGGGCCTGGTGCATGGGTGGGACCTGGTGCATGCTGGGAAGTAGGTGGTATGGGGGGGACCTGGGGCATGCTGGGAGATGGGGGCTGGGGGGCACCTGATGCATGCTGGGAAGTGGGGACACTGTGGGGGGACCCGGGGCATGCTGGGAAGTGGGGCTGGACGGCTATGACCTTTCCCGCCCCCTCTCCCCAGGCCCAGCCATGGGGGCGGAGCCGCGGGGGTTCTTCGGCGTCTACCTGCTGTTCTGCACCAACCCCCGGTACCGGGGCCGCGTCTACGTCGGCTTCACCGTGGCCCCCCAGCGCCGCATCGGGCAGCACAACGCTGGCAAGCGCCGCGGCGGGGCCTGGAAGACCAGCGGGCGCGGGCCCTGGTAACCCCCGGGGGGATTGGGGGACACGGCTCCCAGCATGCAATGGTGGTGGTGGTGGGGTAATTCCAGCATGCAGTGCTGCAGGGGTAGGCTCCCAGCATGCCATGCACTCGTGCCAACCTAAGCAGCAGAGCAAGGCATGCTGGGAGAACTGGCTGGCCTGGGGCGGGAGGAACAGGGCATGCTGGGAGTGGAGGCTGAGGGAGCAGGGCATGCTGGGAGAACTGGCTGGCCTGGGGCGGGAGGAGCAGGGCATGCTGGGAGTGGAGGCTGAGGGAGCAGGGCATGCTGGGAGAACTGGCTGGCCTGGGGCGGGAGGAGCAGGGCATGCTGGGAGTGGAGGCTGAGGGAGCAGGGCATGCTGGGAGAACTGGCCTGACCTGGGTTCTCTCCTTGCAGGGAGATGGTGCTGATCGTCCACGGCTTCCCCTCTGATGTGGCTGCGCTGCGGGTATCTGCCGGTGCCCCTCACTCCCAACCCGCAGCCCCCCACCAGCCCAGCCCTGCCCCCCCCAGCTCTGCCGGTGCGCCCCCCCCCCAACCTGCAGCCCCTGCCAGCCCAGTCCCCCCCAGGCCTGCTGGTGCCCCTCACTCCTGACCCACAGCCCCTGCTAGCCCAGCCCTGGGCTCTCCCCAGCCCTGCCGGTGACCCTCACTCCCGACCCGCAGCCCCCTGCTAGCGCAGCCCTGCCGGTGCCCCTCACTCCCGACCCGCAGCCCCTGCTAGCCCAGCCCTGGGCTCCCCCCAGCCCTGCCGGTGCCCCTCACTCCCGACCTGCAGCCCCCTGCTAGCCCAGCCCTGCCCCCCCAGCTCTGCCGGTCCCCCTCACTCCCGACCCGCAGCCCCCGCTCTCTAACTCCGCTGTCTCTCTGCCCTCCAGTTTGAGTGGGCCTGGCAGCACCCCCACACTTCTCGCCGTCTTTCCCACGTGAGCCGTCGCGCCCGCCGGGAGACCAGCTTCGATTTCCACCTCCGGGTTCTGGCCCACATGCTTCGCGCGGCCCCCTGGTGCCGCCTGCCCCTCACGGTGCGCTGGCTGGAGCCGGGGTACCGTCAGGACTTCCCCCCCGCCCTCCAGCCCCCCCTGCACATGCCCCTGGCCTTCGGGCAGGTCCGGGCGCTGGGCCGAGCCGGGGGGCGCGGGGAGCGGGGGCAGGAAGAACCCAGCCCTCCACCGGCGCAGGCAGCCCAGGCCCAGCGCTGCGCTCTCTGCCTGAAGAGACTCCAGGTACATTGGGGGTTCCCGGACACCTGGGTTCTCTGAGAGGGGAGGGGGAGCCTAATGTAAGAGCAGTGGGGGCCTGGGAGCCAGGACTTCTGGGTTCTCTCCCAGCTCTGGGAGGCGAGGGGGGGGGTCTCTGGTGGTTAGAGTGGGGGGAAGGAGGGGGCTGAGAGCTGAGGGGAGTGGGGGCTGGTGGGGGGGGCTGAGAGCCGAGGGGAGAGGAGTGGGGGCTAGTGGTTGGGGGGGGCTGAGAGCCGAGGGGAGGGGAGTGGGGGCTAGTGGTTAGATGGGGGGGCTGAGAGCCGAGGGGAGGGGAGTGGGGGCTAGTAGTTGGGGGGGGGGGCTGAGAGCCGAGGGGAGGGGAGTGGGGGCTAGTAGTTGGGGGGGGGGGCTGAGAGCCGAGGGGAGGGGAGTGGGGGCTAGTAGTTGGGGGGGGGGCTGAGAGCCGAGGGGAGGGGAGTGGGGGCTAGTAGTTGGGGGGGGGGGGCTGAGAGCCGAGGGGAGTGGGGGCTAGTGGTTAGATGGGGGGGGGCTGAGAGCCGAGGGGAGGGGAGTGGGGGCTAGTGGTTAGATGGGGGGGGCTGAGAGCTGAGGGGAGGGGAGTGGGGGCTAGTGGTTAGATGGGGGGGGGGGCTGAGAGCTGAGGGGAGGGGAGTGGGGGCTAGTAGTTAGATGGGGGGGCTGAGAGCCGAGGGGAGTGGGGGCTAGTGGTTAGATGGGGGGGGCTGAGAGCTGAGGGGAGGGGAGTGGGGGCTAGTAGTGGGGGGGGCTGAGAGCCGAGGGGAGGGGAGTGGGGGCTAGTAGTTGGGGGGGGGGGCTGAGAGCCGAGGGGAGGGGAGTGGGGGCTAGTGGTTGGGGGGGGCTGTACCCTCCCCCACATGTCTCCCCCCTGCAGGATGCGGACGACCCCCCGCTGCGCTGCTTCCACCCCGGATGCCCCCTGGCTGCCCACCCCGCCTGCCTGGCGCGGGAGTTCCTGCGGGAGGAGCCGGAGCAGTTCCTGCCCGTGGAGGGGCGCTGCCCAGGGTATGGGGCCCCAGGGGATCCCCTGGGGGAGGGGGGATCTCCAGGGAGGGCAGGGATGGGACGCAGTTGCCCAGGGCAACATCCCCAGCATGTTGCCTTGGCGACCCAACTCCCATGGTGAAGGCCCCCCCATTTCCTGTTGCAGCTGCAAGAACCTGCTCCTGTGGGGTGACTTGATTCGCTACCACCAGGGTTGCTATGGTGACTTGGAAGAAGTCCCTGCCTCCTCCCAGGTAAGCCCCGCCCACTTGCTGCTAAGCTCCACCCCTAGTGTGTTCCCCTTTGGCACAAGAGCCCCACCCATTGTGTGGGCCCATCTGGCTTCCCTCTTCTGTCCCCGCCCCTCTTGCCTTTAACCCCACCCCCTTCCCTGTGCCTGCCCCTCTGGCTGCTAAGCCCCGCCCTGACCACGCCCCCTCTCGCGGGTAAGCCCCGCCCCATTCTCTCCCCTCCCCTTTCACAGTGTCTTGCTGCTAAACTCCTCCCCTTCTCAGGCAGACAAACCCCTTCCCTGCCTCCCTTTGTAGCCCCCCTTAGGGCAGCTAAGCCCCTCCCCCTCATCCTGTCCCCGCCCCCTCACGGGGAAGCTCCTCCCTCTCTGACTCCCTCCCTCTCTGACCCCCTCCTGCCCACAGGGACACTGGACAGAGGAGCTGCAGACCTGAAGACCAGCGGGGAGGAGCCTGCGCGGGAGGGGGCGGGGCAAAGGGCCGGTCCCCTTTGCCCCACCCACCGGGACGATGGACCTGCCCCCTCCCGGATCCCGGCGGCCCAGGGGATAATTATGGGATTACATGAAATAAAAATGCCAGGAGATTCGAGTCCCGGCTCTGCCTGACACTGGGGGAAGGGGGGACCCAGGTGGCCCCGGGAGGGAGCCCAGCAGGGGGGACAAGGACGGGGGGAGGGGCAGAGGTGGGGGAGGAGCCTCAGGCTTTGGTGGAAGGATCTTGGAACCTTTCCCTCCCCGCCCCGAACCCAGGCGTCCGGGGAGTGAGCTGTCGGGGGGGGGCCATGGGGCACAGGGACCCCTCCCCCACCCAGTGAGCTCGGGGACTGTATGATCTGACCAACCTGCAGCCCCTGACACCGGCGTGGGTGGGAGGGGACCGAGGGGGCGGGGGAGAACAAGGATGGGGAAGGGGACCCAGACGTCTGGGCGGGGGGGGGAGGGGGGAACAGGGAGACGGAAGGGGATCCGGGCGGGAACAGGGATGGGGAAGGGGACCCAGGTGTCCGGGCGGGGGGGGGGGGGCGGGAAGAGGGATGGGGAAGGGGACCCAGGCGTCCGGGCGGGGGGGGGGGGGGGGGGCGCGGGAAGAGGGATGGGGAAGGGAACCCAGGCGTCCAGGGAGGGGAGGGGGAACAGGGATAGGGAAGGGGGATGGGGAAGGGGACCCTGGCGTCCGGGAGCGGTTCCCCTGAGCGCTCGGGAGGGGGAGGGGGACGACAGAAAGATGAACACGGGGACGGACCCAGGCGTCCGCCTCCCCCCCCGCCCCATGGAGGGGCCCCTCCTGGCCCCTCTCCACAGCCCCGCCCGCCCCTGGCTCCACCGATAAAACCCGCCCGGCCTCGCGCAGAGCTTCTCCGGACCCCGCCGAGCCCCGAGCAAGTGAGTGGGGGGGGGCAGCTCCCCCGGGCCCCCCAGGCAGGAGAAGGGACCCAGGTGTCCGGGGCCCGCAGGACGGGCAGAGGGATGGGGCGCCGAGCCCCCAGGACCTGCCCTTCTCCTGCGGGGACCCTCCTGCCGCCCTGCCCCCCCCCGGTTCCTGACCCCCGCCCCGCCTGCCGCCCCCGGTTCCTGACCTGGCCCCGCCGCCCCCCGCCCCGGTACCCAGGAATGTCCCGGAGACAACAACGTCTCCCTTCGCTGCCAGAAACTTTAACAACTCGCCCCCTGCGCCGGTGCCCCTCACTCCCGACCCGCAGCCCCTGCCAGCCCAGCCCTGCCCCCCCAGCTCTGCCGGTGCCCCTCACTCCCGACCCGCAGCCCCTGCCAGCCCAGCCCTGCCCCCCCAGCTCTGCCGGTGCCCCTCACTCCCGACCCGCAGCCCTTGCTAGCCCAGCCCTGCCCCCCCCCAGCCCTGCCGGTGCCCCTCACTCCCGACCCGCAGCCCCTGCCAGCCCAGCCCTGCCCCCCCCAGCTCTGCCGGTGCCCCTCACTCCCGACCCGCAGCCCCTGCCAGCCCAGCCCTGCCCCCCCCCCCAGCTCTGCCGGTGCCCCTCACTCCCGACCCGCAGCCCCTGCCAGCCCAGCCCTGCCCCCCCCAGCTCTGCCGGTGCCCCTCACTCCCGACCCGCAGCCCCTGCCAGCCCAGCCCTGCCCCCCCAGCTCTGCCGGTGCCCCTCACTCCCGACCCGCAGCCCTTGCTAGCCCAGCCCTGCCCCCCCCCAGCCCTGCCGGTGCCCCTCACTCCCGACCCGCAGCCCCTGCCAGCCCAGCCCTGCCCCCCCCAGCTCTGCCGGTGCCCCTCACTCCCGACCCGCAGCCCCTGCCAGCCCAGCCCTGCCCCCCCCCCCAGCTCTGCCGGTGCCCCTCACTCCCGACCCGCAGCCCCTGCCAGCCCAGCCCTGCCCCCCCCAGCTCTGCCGGTGCCCCTCACTCCCGACCCGCAGCCCCTGCCAGCCCAGCCCTGCCCCCCCCCCAGCTCTGCCGGTGCCCCTCACTCCCGACCCGCAGCCCCTGCCAGCCCAGCCCTGCCCCCCCCCAGCTCTGCCGGTGCCCCTCACTCCCGACCCGCAGCCCCTGCTAGCCCAGCCCTGCCCCCCCCAGCTCTGCCGGTGCCCCTCACTCCCGACACGCAGCCCCTGCCAGCCCGGCTCTGGGGGGGGCTATCTCCAGAGAGTCTCTTTAACCCTTTCTCTCCCAGGATGCAGCCGGCCGAGGAGACTCCGCGCCCAGCCCTGATCCCCATCCGGGGAGTCCCTATGATCAAATACTTCGCTGAGAACTGGGGGGAGGTGGAGGGATTCCAGGCACAGCCGGACGATCTACTGATCTCCACCTACCCCAAATCCGGTGAGTGCCTCCAGCCTGCCCCATAGCCCCTCCCTCCGTGCCCTTGTGCCCCCCACTCCCGACCCGCAGCCCCTGCCAGCCCAGACCTGCCCTGCCCCCCCAGCCCCGCCGGTGCACCTCACTCCCGACCTGTAGCCCCTGCCAGCCCAGCCCCCCCCCAGCTCTGCCGGTGCCCCTCACTCCCGACCCGCAGCCCCTGCCAGCCCGGCCCTGCCCCCCCGCCAGCTCTGCCGGTGCCCCTCACTCCCGACCCGCAGCACCCTGCCAGCCCGGCCCTGCCCCCCCCCAGCTCTGCCGGTGCCCCCCACTCCTGACCCACAGCCCCCTGCTAGCCCAGCCCTGCCCCCCCCCAGCTCTGCCGGTGCCCCTCACTCCCGACCCGCAGCCCCTGCCAGCCCAGCCCTGCCCCCCCCTGCTCTGCCGGTGCCCCTCACTCCCGACCCGCAGCCCCCTGCTAGCCCAGCCCTGCCCCCCTCCAGCCCTGCCGGTGCCCCTCACTCCCGACCCGCAGCCCCTGCCAGCCCAGACCTGCCCCCCCCAGCTCTGCCGGTGCCCCTCACTCCCGACCCGCAGCCCCTGCCAGCCCAGCCCTGCCCCCCCCAGCTCTGCCGGTGCCCCTCACTCCCGACCCGCAGCCCCTGCCAGCCCGGCCCTGCCCCCCCCCCAGCTCTGCCGGTGCCCCTCACTCCTGACCCGCAGCCCCTGCCAGCCCGGCCCTGCCCCCCCCCAGCTCTGCCGGTGCCCCTCACTCCCGACCCGCAGCCCCCTGCCAGCCCGGCCCTGCCCCCACCCAGCTCTGCCGGTGCCCCCCACTCCTGACCCGCAGCCCCTGCCAGCCCAGCCCTGCCCCCCCCGCTCTGCCGGTGCCCCTCACTCCCGACCCGCAGCCCCCTGCTAGCCCAGCCCTGCGCCCCCCAGCTCTGCCGGTGCCCCTCACTCCCGACCCGCAGCCCCCTGCTAGCCCAGCCCTGCGCCCCCCAGCTCTGCCGGTGCCCCTCACTCCCGACCCACAGCCCCTGCTAGCCCAGCCCTGCCTGTCTCCTGCAGGTACCACCTGGATCAGTGAGATCATCGACATGATCTACAATGATGGAGACACAGAGAAATGCAAGCGAGATGCCATCTACATGCGAGTCCCCTTCCTGGAGTTTGCTGTTCCTGGGGTCCCCACCGGTAACGTGGCCTCGGCTCCTGGGGCGCTGTGGGGAGGGGGGAGCTCACAGAATCATAGACGATCAGGGTTGGAAGGGACCTCAGGAGGTATCTAGTCCAACCCCTGCTCAAAGCAGGACCAACCCCAACTAAATCATCCCAGCCAGGGCTTTGTCAAGCCTGACCTTAAAAACCTCTAAGGAAGGAGATTCCACCACCTCCCTAGGGAACCCATTCCAGTGCTTCACCACCCTCCTAGTGAAATAGTGTTTCCTAATATCCAACCTAAACATCCCCCACTGCAACTTGAGACCATTACTCCTTGTTCTGTCATCTGCCACCACTGAGAACAGCCGAGTTCCATCCTCTATGAAACCCCACTTCAGGTAGTTGAAAGCAGCTATCAAATCCCCCCTCACTCTTCTCTTCTGCAGACTAAACAATCCCAGTTCCCTCAGCCTCTCCTCATAAGTCATGTGCTCCAGACCCCTAATCATTTTTGTTGCCCTCCGCTGGACTCTTTCCAATTTTTCCACATCCTTCTTGTAGTGTGGGGCCCAAAACTGGACACAGTACTCCAGATGAGGCCTCACCGATGTCGAATAGAGGGGAATGATCATGGTCCTCGATCTGCTGGCAATGCCCCTACTCATACAGCCCCAAATGCCATATCCAGCTTCTAGTCCACTGTAACCCCTAGGTCCTTTTCTGCAGAACTGCTACCTAGCCATTCGGTCCCTAGTCTGTAGCAGTGCATGGGATTCTTCCATCCTAAGTGCAGGACTCTGCACTTGTCCTTGTTGAACCTCATCAGGTTTCTTTTGGCCCAATCCTCTAATTTGTCTAGGTCCCAGCTCCTCCAGCCCGGCCTCGACCAGCAGGGGGGCGCTGTGGGGTGGGGCGTGCTGTGGGCAGGGGGGTGCTGTGGGCATGGGGCTCTATGGGGAGGGGGGTGCTGTGGGGGGGCACTGTGGGCAGGGGGTGGGGCACTGTGGAGAGGAAGGCTCTGTGGGCAGGGGGTGGGGCACTGTGGGGAGGGGGCACTGTGGAGAGGGAGGCTCTGTGGGCAGGGGGTGGGGCACTGTGGGGAGGGGGTGCTGTGGGGGGGCGCTGTGGGCAGGGGGTGGGGCACTGTGGGGAGGGGGCACTGTGGAGAGGGAGGCTCTGTGGGCAGGGGGTGGGGCACTGTGGGGAGGGGGTGCTGTGGGGGGGCGCTGTGGGAAGGGGGTGGGGCGCTGTGGCAGGGGGTGCTGTGGGGAGGGGGCACTGTGGAGAGGGAGGCTGTGGGCAGGGGGCGCTGGCTGGGGGGGGCTCCCAGCTCACCCCGCCCTGTGCCCCCCAGGGGTGGAGCTACTCCAGAAGAGCCGCGCCCGGCGGCTGGTGAAGACCCATCTCCCGGTGCAACTGCTGCCGGAGTCGTTCTGGGAGCGCGACTGTAAGGTGAGCCTCGGGGTGGGGGGCCAGCTGGGCTCTGATTGGCTGCTGGGAGCAGAGCTCAGCTGGGGTGGGGGTGGGGAGAGGAGGCCTGACCCCCGTGCCCCCCCAGATGATCTACGTGGCCAGGAACCCCAAGGACGTGGCCGTGTCCTACTATTACTTCTACCAGATGGCGAAGGTGCATCCGGACCCCGGCTCCTGGGACAACTTCCTGGCTGACTTCATGGCCGGCGAAGGTGGGGCGCGAGCTGGGGGGCGCCGGCTCAGACCTGCCCCAGGGCACAGACTGGCTTGCTCGAGGGTGGTGTGGAGGGGGCGGGGGCGATTGCCTGGCTGGGGGGGCGTGGGGGCATTGCCTGGCTGGGGGGGCACAGAGGGGAGCAGGGGGCATTGCCTGGCTGCGGGGGGCACGGGGGGGCATTGCCTGGCTGGGGGGGGCACAGAGGGGAGCAGGGGGCATTGCCTGGCTGCGGGGGGCACGGGGGGGCGTCGGGGGATTGCCTGGCTGGGGGGGCACAGAGGGGAGCAGGGGGCATTGCCTGGCTGGGGGGGGCACAGAGGGGAGCAGGGGGCATTGCCCGGCTGCGGGGGGTACGGGGGGGCGTGGGGGCATTGCCTGGCTGGGGGGGGCACAGAGGGGAGCAGGGGGCATTGCCTGGCTGCGGGGGGCACGGGGGGGCGTGGGGGCATTGCCTGGCTGGGGGGGGCACAGAGGGGAGCAGGGGGCATTGCCTGGCTGCGGGGGGCACGGGGGGGCGTCAGGGGATTGCCTGGCTGGGGGGGGCCAGAGGGGAGCAGGGGGCATTGCCTGGCTGCGGGGGGCACGGGGGGGCGTCGGGGGATTGCCTGGCTGTGGGGGGCATGGAGGGGAGCAGGGGGCATTGCCTGGCTGGGGGGGCACAGAGGGGGGCGTCGGGGGATTGCCTGGCTGTGGGGGGCACGGAGGGGAGCAGGGGGCATTGCCTGGCTGGGGGGGGGACACGGGGGGGGGGGCGTGGGGATTGCCTGGGGGGCTCTGAGCTGTCTGCCCCCTGCAGTGTCGTTCGGGTCGTGGTACCAGCACGTCCGGGGCTGGTGGGAGAAGAGACGGGAGCAGCGACTGCTCTACCTGTTCTACGAGGACATGAAGGAGGTGAGCCCCACCCCGAGTGCCCCCCACTGCCCATCCCCCCTTCCTGTCCCCAGCCCCCCCCACTGCCTATCCCCCCTTCCTGTCCCCCGAGTGCCCCCGTTCCTGTCCCCAGCCCCCCCACTTCCCCTCCCCCTTCCTGTCCCCCAACTGTCCCTCCCCCCTTTCTGTCCCCCGAGTGCCCCCCTTCCTGTCCCCAGCCCCCCCACTGCCCCTCCCCCTTCCTGTCCCCCAACTGTCCCTGCCCCCCCACTGCCCATCCCCCCTTCCTGTCCCCAGCCCCCCCCACTGCCTATCCCCCCTTCCTGTCCCCCGAGTGCCCCCCTTCCTGTCCCCAGCCCCCCCACTGCCCCTCCCCCTTCCTGTCCCCCAACTGCCCCTCCCCCCTTCCTGTCCCCCGAGTGCGCCCCCTTCCTGTCCCTGCCCCCCCACTTCCCCTCCCCCTTCCTGTCCCCCAACTGCCCCTCCCCCCTTCCTGTTCCCCCACTGCCCATCCCCCCTTCCTGTCCCCACCCCCCCCGACTCCCTCTCCCCCTCCTGTCCCCAGCCCCCCGGCGCGCCCCGCTGGCTCTGACCCCCGTCCTGCCCAGGACCCCCGGCGGGAGATCCGGAAGGTGCTGGAGTTCCTGGGGCGCCCCCCGGGCGAGGGGCTGGTGGAGGCGATCGCCCGGCACACGGCCTTCGCCCAGATGAAGCAGAACTTCATGGCCAACTACAAAACCCTCCCCACCAGCGTCATGGACCACAGCATCTCGCCCTTCATGCGCAAGGGTACGGGGGCCGGGGCGGGCGGGCTCCGGGGGGGAGTGGGACTCAGCGGGGTGCCTGGGGGCATGGTGTGGGGGCTCGGTGTGGGGCAGAGAACCAGGGGCATGGCCTGGGGGGCTCGGTGTGGGAAGGGGGCTCAGTGACCCCACTCTCCTGCCCCCCAGGTGTGACGGGCGACTGGAAGAACCAGTTCACGGTGGCGCAGAACGAGCGATTCGACGCCGACTACGAGAGGCAAATGGAGGGAACCGACCTGAGCTTCCGGATGGAGATCTGAGCCCCCCCCCGCCCCACTGCAGAGAGATAAAGCTGAGTTATCTGCTCTGCTCTGTGCTCCGCGTGGTTCATTGCAGCAGGGAGCGCCTTGGGGGGGCGCTGGCTGTGTGTGTGTGGGTGCTGGGGGGGGGACTTTTCTCCAGTTCTCAGCCCCCCCCCCAGCTCTGACTCCAGTTCCACTTGCCTCCCTGCCAGAGCCTCTTGAATAATCCGCCCCCACAGCCCCCAACCCGGCTGGGCTGCCAACGCTGCCCCCCCCGCTCCGGGAGGGGAGTGGGGCCCAGTGGTTAGAGCGGGCTGGGGGGAGGGGAGCCCGGACGCCTGGGTTCTCCCCCAGCTCCGGGAGGGGAGTGGGACCCAGTTGTTGGTGGGGGGGAGGGAAGCCACACTGGGCCCAGAACAATAAATAACCCTCGAGCCCCCGACGCTGGGAATCGCGCCCAGGCCGGGCGAGGAGCCAGAACCCAGGTGTCCGGGCAGCGGGTCAAAGGGCCTGGTGGGGGGTAGTTAATGAACAAACCCTAGAAGGGGTCAATAAGGCAGCCAGTGGGGGAAAGGGTTCGGGGCTGGCTCTAAGTGCTGGGACGGAGAGGGGCAGGGCTCTGGGCTCTGCTGGGGGCAGGGTGTAGGGTCAAAGAGGCCGGAGCTGTGGGGCAGGGTTTGGGGGGGAACTGGGGCAGGATGCGGGGGGGAGACAGGCAGGAGCTGTCTGGGGGAAGTCGGGGGGCAGGGTGCGGGTGGGGGGAGTTGGGGGGCTGGAACTGTGTGGGGGAGTTGGGGGCAGGGTGCGGGTGGGGGGAGTTGGGGGGCAGAGAGGCAGGAGCTGTGTGGGGGGAGTTGGGGAGCAGGGTTCGGGTGTGGGGAGCTGTGGGGCAGGATCTGTGGGGAGGGGGAGAGTCACACAGCCGGGGTGTTTCGTGCAATCGGCTGTTTCGCTCAGCCCGGGGAGTAACTGCGCAGCCCCCCCATTAGATCTGGGGGATCCCCCAGCTAAAGCCAGAGGCCTCAGACTCCCAGCAGGAGCCCCCCCCCGAGCCGCAGGGGCCCAGCAGGAGAGCTGGGGCCTGGCCTGCTGCCGACACGCCCCCCCGCCAATCCCACATGGCCACCGGGGGAGGGAGGGGCAGAGCCCCCCCAGGGTGGGTGGAGGGGCGGGGCCCAGGGGGGCAGCAGCCGGGCGCAGGGACACGCCTGCCCCTTGCCTCGCCCTGCCCAGCCGGGCACGGTGCCCCTTAGCGGCGTGGGTCCCGTGGGGCAGCTGCGGGGAGGTACTGGAGAGCCCTGTCTCGATGGGCCCTGGCACTGCCCGGCGCCCACGGGCCAGACACCATGGGCTGGGTCTGGCTCCAAGGGGGCAAGACCCTGACAGAGGCCGTGTGGGGTGACCTGGCGTTAGCCCAACGCCGGGGGTAGGAACCGAGACGAAAGGCCTGGCCCGGTCTGACAGGAGATGGGGGGCACAGGCTGGCACCCCCTCGAGGGCACACTGACCACCCGGGGGGCTGGTACCAGGCGGGTCCCAGCTCTCCGGCTCTGAACCGCCAGGCCCAGGGACGCCGGGGCTCTGAACCGCCAGGCCCAGAGGAGCCGGGGCTCTGAACCGCCAGGCCCAGAGGAGCCGGGGCTCTGAACCGCCAGGCCCAGAGGAGCCGGGGCTCTGAACCGCCAGGCCCGGAAGTGCCGGGCTCTGAACCGCCAGGCCCGGAAGTGCCGGGCTCTGAACCGCCAGGCCCAGGGACGCCGGGGCTCTGAACCGCCAGGCCCAGAGGCGCCGGGCTCTGAACCGCCAGGCCCAGAGGAGCCGGGGCTCTGAACTGCCAGGCCCAGAGGAGCCGGGGCTCTGAACCGCCAGGCCCGGAAGTGCCGGGCTCTGAACCGCCAGGCCCGGAAGTGCCGGGCTCTGAACCGCCAGGCCCAGGGACGCCGGGGCTCTGAACCGCCAGGCCCAGAGGCGCCGGGCTCTGAACCGCCAGGCCCAGAGGCGCCGGGCTCTGAACCGCCAGGCCCAGAGGCGCCGGGCTCTGAACCGCCAGGCCCGGAAGTGCCGGGGCTCTGAACCGCCAGGCCCGGAAGTGCCGGGGCTCTGAACCGCCAGGCCCAGAGGAGCCGGGCTCTGAACCGCCAGGCCCATAGGTGCCGGGGCTCTGAACTGCCAGGCCCAGAGGAGCCGGGGCTCTGAACTGCCAGGCCCAGAGGAGCCGGGCTCTGAACTGCCAGGCCCAGAGGAGCCGGGCTCTGAACCGCCAGGCCCAGAGGAGCCGGGCTCTGAACCGCCAGGCCCAGAGGTGCCGGGGCTCTGAACTGCCAGGCCTAGAGGTGCTGGGCTCTGAACTGCCAGGCCCAGAGGTGCCGGGCTCTGAACTGCCAGGCCCAGAGGCTCTGCTGGAATATGCTGACCTCCGTGGCCCCGTGGGGCGCGGTTCCCTCGGCCCCATGCCAGGGGTGGCGTTGGCATTGGCATGAACCACAGCAGAGCACAATGGGGGAGCGGAGAAGCCTTTATTATACTCACGGGCGCCCCCAAGCTCCGCCCCCACCACCTCACTTCTTCTTGGTCTCCTTACAGGCCACCACGTATCTCTGGGCCACGTTGAGGGGCGGGGAGTAGCCGTCCGCGTAGGACGTGTCCTCGAAGAGCACCGAGTAATCGTCCTGGGGCTGGAGAGAGGCAGCATGAGAGACACTGAAGCCCTTCTGCACCCCAGGCCCCCGCCCCATTCCCCGCCCTCTGAGCCAGCCAGTCCCCGCCCTGGGGCCGGATATGAGCCAGCGCCCCGCACTGCGGACAGGTCCCCGTCCCATTCCCCATCCCCTGAGCCAGCCAGTCCCTGCCCTGGGGCCGGATCGGAGCCAGCGCCCCACCCCGCGGACAGGCCCCCGTCCCATTCCCCATCCCCTGAGCCAGCCAGTCCCTGCCCTGGGGCCGGATCGGAGCCAGTGCCCCACCCCGCGGACAGGCCCCCGTCCCATTCCCCATCCCCTGAGCCAGCCAGTCCCTGCCCTGGGGCCGGATCGGAGCCAGCGCCCCGCACCGCGGACAGGTCCCCGCCCCATTCCCCATCCCCTGAGCCAGCCAGTCCCTGCCCTGGGGCCGGATCGGAGCCAGCGCCCCGCACCGCGGACAGGTCCCCGTCCCATTCCCCATCCCCTGAGCCAGCCAGTCCCTGCCCTGGGGCCGGATCGGAGCCAGCGCCCCACCCCGCGGACAGGCCCCTGTCCCATTCCCCATCCCCTGAGCCAGCCAGTCCCTGCCCTGGGGCCGGATCGGAGCCAGCGCCCCACCCCGCGGACAGGCCCCCGTCCCATTCCCCATCCCCTGAGCCAGCCAGTCCCTGCCCTGGGGCCGGATCGGAGCCAGCGCCCCACCCCGCGGACAGGCCCCCGTCCCATTCCCCATCCCCTGAGCCAGCCAGTCCCTGCCCTGGGGCCGGATCGGAGCCAGCGCCTCCCACCGCGGACAGGCCCCTGTCCCATTCCCCGCCCTCTGAGCCAGCCAGTCCCTGCCCTGGGGCCGGATCGGAGCCAGCGCCCCGCCCCGCAGACAGGTCCCCGCCCCATTCCCCACCCTCTGAGCCAGCCAGTCCCTGCCCTGGGGCCAGATCGGAGCCAGCACCCCCCACCGGGGACAGGCCCCCACCCCCCTGAGCCAGCCAGTCCCCGCCCTGGGGCCGGATCGGAGCCAGCGCCCCCAACCGCGGACAGGCCCCTGTCCCATTCCCCATCCCCTGAGCCAGCCAGTCCCTGCCCTGGGGCCGGATCGGAGCCAGCGCCCCCAACCGCGGACAGGCCCCTGTCCCATTCCCCATCCCCTGAGCCAGCCAGTCCCTGCCCTGGGGCCGGATCGGAGCGAGCACCCCCCACCGGGGACAGGCCCCCACCCCCCTGAGCCAGCCAGTCCCCGCCCTGGGGCCAGATCGGAGCCAGCGCCCCCCACCGGGGACAGGCCCCATGTCTCATTCCCCATCCCCTGAGCCAGCCGGTCCCCGCCCTGGGCTGGATGAGTCTGGGTAGCCCTTAGTAAGGAAAGGCCCCCATCCCGTGCCCCCAGCCAGTCTCAGATCAGTGCCCGCCAGAGGGGATGGGCCCCTTACCCGCTGGGGTGGGGCGTGGATCAGGGCCCGGTAGAAGCAGGTGGTCTGGGGATACAGCGCCAACACCAGCTGGTCCTTCTGGAACAGCGCCTCAGGGTCTGTCTCAGGGTTCGCCTTCCACTGGGGCAATGGGATGATGCGGCGGCGGCTCAGGGTGTGACGCCTGGGGGGGGGGGGGGCGGGGGGAGACAGGGTGAGACAGGGACCCCCCTCTCCGGACGAGAAAGCCTCCCCATCACCACCACCTTCCCCTCTCCGTTCCTCTCCTCTCCTCTCACTTACTCTTTGCCTTCTTCATCGATATCATCCACCTCGTATCTGCAAAGAGAGGAGTCGTCGCCATGAGGGGCTAGGCAAGTGGAGGACCTAAGGCTGCAGGACCATAGAGCCATCTCCACTGAGCGGCTAGAGAGGCATTACTATGCAGCGCTTAATGGAGAACCATGGAGCCATCTCTTTTGAGTGGCTAGAGAGTATCTATGCCCCTAGAGCTGCAATACCACAGAACATCTCCGTCAAGTCCCTAAATAAGCACACTCCAGCACCATAGAGCCGCCACCCTCGAGCAGCTAGAGGGGAGCCTCCATTCCTCTAAGGTGGTAGGACCAGAGTCACACCTGCTGCAAAGTTGGAAAGGGGTTTCTATGCTACCAAGACAGCAGAAACCATAGGGATGCCATCCTGAAGTGTCTGGAGAGGTGTTTCTACCTCTCTAAGGTGGTAGAACCATAGAGTTACCCTTCTGAAGTGGCAAAAAAAGGGGACTTAAGTCCAAAAGATTGCAGGATCATAGAGCCATCTCCCTTGAGGGCCTAGATTGGCACTTCTAGGCAGGATTGTCTGGTACCCCTTGTCGCCCAGCTCTATGGTTAGATGCCCCAAGCTGGCTGTAGCTGCGTGGGGCTGACTCCTCCCAGGAGCCCCGGGGACCCACACCCGGTGCTCACTTGTTGGTGGCGTGGCTGTAGCTCACCACCTCGGCCAAGATCCATTGCTCGTCCCCATCCACAGCCTTGACGCGAGCGGCCACCTTGTCCCCCGGCTTGGCCACGTAATCGCTGGCAGCGGGGATGGCGCCGCAGAGCGGGGGCGGCCTGCGGGGAGAGGAGGGCGAGATTATCTGGGGTGTCCCACCCCGGCCTGCCCTGGGCAACCCCAGCGATACTCACTTGTCCCCAGGTTTGCCGATCCACAGGGGCAGTGTCATGGCTGACTGCTGGAGGAGGGTCATGAGGACGCCCCGGCGCATGGTCTTGCGGGGCGGCTCTGAGTCGTTGTAGAGCCCGGCAATCTTGGCAGCTGCGGGTGGGGGGAGAAAGGGAGGTGAACCCCATAGAGCTAGGGGGAGCCCCCTCTTCCTGCCCCCAGGGACTTGGACACAGATACTGACCCCAGTGCAGACACTCTGACCCTGTGTTCACATGCCACCCAGCCCAGATTGCCACACCCACCTTGGGCGCCCCACCTATCCCATTCACCCCACTGATGAGACTGCAGGCCCTGGCTCCCCGACCCCAGCACCCCCAAGCAGAGACACCCAGCCCCAGGGGATCATGGGAGTTCCCGCCCTCCTCAGAGAAACTCCATCGTCCAAGCCCCAAAGGATTATGGGAGTTCCTGCTCATGCCGAGTGCCCCCAGTGTGGGGCTGGACCCCATGGCCTATTCTGGGGGGAGGCACGGGGGGAGGGGGAGGACACTCACCAATGCGCCGCTCCTCCAGAAGGGATTTGATCTCTGCAATCTTGTCCAGCGCCTTGCGTAGGATGCTGGGGGTGAGAGGACAGACAGGGGGTGAGCAGTGGGGCGGGGCCATCAGCAGCTGCGGGGGGCGGGGAGCAGGGGCACTCACTTGCACTCAGCCTCTGCGTCAGCTTTGGCAGTCGTGTAGAGTCCACGAAGCTTGGTCCGGTAATATGGGGAGACTGCAGGAGATGGGGGTGTTAGAATCCAGGAGTCCTGGCTCCCAGCCCCCCCTGCTTTAACCCACCAGCCCCCCTTCCCTCCCCTCCCCTCCCCTCGCCAGGGAATGAACCCAGGAGTCCTGGCTCCCAGTCCCCCCTGCTTTAACCCACTAGACCCCCTCCCCTCCCCTCGCCAGGGAATGAACCCAGGAGTCCTGGCTCCCAGTCCCCCCTGCTTTAACCCACTAGACCCCCTCCCCTCCCCTCGCCAGGGAATGAACCCAGGAGTCCTGGCTCCCAGTCCCCCCTGCTTTAA
The DNA here is from genome assembly GCF_028017835.1 of Emys orbicularis. Taxonomy (NCBI): domain Eukaryota; kingdom Metazoa; phylum Chordata; order Testudines; family Emydidae; genus Emys; species Emys orbicularis. Next base: position 24,466 of record NW_027045127.1, read on the forward strand.
CCCACTAGACCCCCTCCCCTCCCAGAGCCAGGGAATGAACCCAGGAGTCCTGGCTCCCAGCCTCCCCTGCTCTAACCCACCAGACCCCACTCCCCTCCCAGAGCAGGGAGAGAACCCAGGAGTCCTGGCTCCCAGCCCCCCCTGCTCTAACCCACCAGACCCCACTCCTCTCCCAGAGCAGGGAGAGAACCCAGGAGTCCTGGCTCCCAGCCCCCCCTGCTCTAACCACCAGCCCCCACTCCCCTCCCAGAGCCGGGAGAGAACCCAGGAGTCCTGGCTCCCAGCCCCCCCTGCTCTAACCACTAGACCCAAGAGCTATCGACTGAAGTACAGAAATGTCAGGGTGTTTGACTATGTCCCTCATGTTGAGTGTGTGGATAAAATGTGGTGTTTGATGCGATAACACGGCTCTACAGCCAAAATGCTTCTGAAATAAATGTAGTCAAACTTTACTAATTCTGGGTCACTGAGAACGAAAATGATGCTTAAAATTGTTGATTGGCTCTAGTTTTCAAGATATGCTATTGGGTCAGTATATACGACCCTTGACTTGGGAATGGCGGAGGATAAGTGAGTTATAAAGGGAAGGGAACTCAATTTAAACCAGAAATGACTAAAATACATCTTTGACTGGATCTATGAATAAATCTATGACTGGGTTTGGACAGTACTTGCTTTTTAGGCAAAACAATGAATGATGCAATCTGAAGCTGGTATTGCGTCATCCATGATATGAATTGCATCATGTTATTCCTAGAAGTCATGGATGATGCAATCATAACGAAGCTTACATCACTCTGCTGAACAAATTGCCCTATATCAGCTCTAGAAATCATACAGTGTCGTGCTCTCTTATTTGTCAGTGTTTGATTTTGCAAAGGGACACATTTCTGTTTAGCCAAAGTGAGCAGAGATGCCTCGTACTTGTGTGAACAGTGCAGATAACTTCTGCTATGTTTGTGGTGAAGTGACTTTTGCATCACAAAAGCGCAGTATAACCACTATGGTTAAGAAAGCCTATCACCTTTATTTTGGCTGCAAAATTGGAGATCAGGACAAGAGGTGGGCCCCACACATATGCTGCAACACTTGTGCAACAAATCTTCGCCAGTGGTTGAACAGGAAAAGGAAATCTATGCCTTTTGCAGTGCCAATGATTTGGAGAGAGCCAACAGATCATACCAGCAATTGTTACTTCTGCATGGTGCCTCCAGTTGGGAAAGGTGTGTCAAAGAAGAAAAAGTGGACTGTGCATTATCCAAACATTCCATCAGCTATACGCCCAGTACCCCACGGAGAAGGACTGCCGGTTCCTGATGCACCAGAATCATTCTCACTTGAGTCCGACGAGGAAGAGGAAGAGGATGAAACTTCTGGTCCTGAACCATCAATGTCACAGGACCCACATTTTCTCCCATCCTCCTCCTCTGAACCACACCTCATAACACAAGGTGAACTGAATGACCTTGTCAGGGATTTGGAACTACCCAAGAGTAAGGCAGAGCTGTTGGGCTCCAGACTACAGCAGTGGAATCTCCTGGCAGGTGATGTTAGGGTTTCCATGTTCCGTGACCGTCAAAAGGATCTTGTCCCATTCTTCTTCATGGAAGGTGATCTTGTAGCCTGCAACAACATCGATGGTGTGATGGCAGCCCTCAACATCGTTCACGATCCAGATGAGTGGAGACTGTTCATTGATTCATCGAAGACGAGTCTTAAAGCTGTTTTACTGCATAATGGCAATGTTTTGCCATCAATTCCAGTTGGTCATGCAGTCCATATGAAGGAAACCTATGACAACATGAAACAACTTTTGAGGTGCATAAACTATGACCAACATCAGTGGCAGCTTTGTGGCGATTTGAAGGTTGTTGCTCTCTTGCTTGGTCTGCAGACTGGATACACAAAGTACTGCTGTTTTCTCTGCAAATGGGATAGTCGTGCAAGAGATTCCCACTACATCAAGAAAGATTGGCCACTCCGACAGTCATTGGAGCCTGGGAGGAAAAGTGTTCAGCATCCACCACTTGTTGAATCAAGGAAGATTTTGTTACCACCCTTACACATCAAGCTGGGTCTGATGAAGAACTTTGTCAAGGCCATTGACAAAACACAAGCAGCTTTCAAGTACCTCCGTGGAAAATTTCCAAGGTTAAGTGAAGCTAAGATAAAGGAAGGTGTCTTTGTTGGTCCTCAGATTCGTGAACTTCTTCGAGATGATGCATTTGACCATGCACTGCGTGGCAAGGAAAAGACGGCATGGAAAGCCTTCCAGTTAGTGGCAATATATTTTCTCGGAAACAACAAGGCAGACAACTACAGGTTGTTGGTGGAAAACCTCCTCAAGGCATACAAAAGCCTTGGTTGCAACATGTCACTAAAGATACATTTTTTGCACTCTCATCTAGATTTTTTTCCACCGAACTGTGGAGCAGTGAGCGACGAGCACGGCGAGCGATTTCACCAGGACATTGCAACAATGGAGAAACGCTATCAGGGCAAATGGAGCCCATCAATGCTTGCAGACTATTGCTGGACAGTGACAAGAGATGCTCCATTTAATGAATACAAGAGACAAGCCAAGAAGCGCCGAGTAGACACTGAATAGGACTAAACTATGTACATAATAGTTTTTTGCCTTTTGTTTCATAATAAATTTTATTTATATAACCCTTTTGCTGATTTTTAAAGTGTTACATAAACAGGACAGGTGAAATATTATCATGTAAAGCAACCATAAACACATGAAAAGACCTAGGTTTACAATTTATGATTAAAACTCTACTATCTACACAATATACATAGACATAAAATGTAAAAACTTAAATATCTTAGAAACAGTAGCCAATCAGTTGTTTTAATTGTCATATTTGAATTCAGCACATCAAAATACATAATAAATAGCACATTTTATCTCTGAAGCAGACGACTTCTCAAAAATTGTAGACCAGTGTAATGGGGGCAGGGGCTGAAGGGGACTGTGTAAAGCTGTCCGGTCCGATGCCAGGAGCAGCTGTTATGGGTAATTCCAAGGGAGGTGTAGGCAGCCGTGAGGTGAAAACCATCCACAGGTTTAGAGGCTGCAGAAATTGCCGTTGAATGAGGGGCCCATGGAGGATGCAAGTCGCAGGGGAAGGGAAACCCCCCAGGCACCCAGGGTAAGAGGGGGGAGGGGATTGGAAGGAAACCCAACCCCAACCCTGATAAAACCCCACAATCCGCACCCCCACCTGCCACAGTTTGGTTTTCTCTGGCCAGGCGCCCCCCAGTGGTGGCAGACGTAGGGGCTTTAACCTCTGGGCCCCCAGGGTTTTTATCAGGGCTTATTCCTGTGATTGCCAGGATTGCCTCTTAAAAAACAGTGTTTCATTAGCTAGCCTCCAGTCGTCTGGTCCAGAGGCTGATCTAAGCAATAGGGAACATACCACCGTTAGTAGTTCTGCAATTTCCTTCAGAACTCTTGGGTGATACCATCTGATCCTGGTGACTTGTTACTGTTTCATTTATCAATTTGTTCCAAAACCTCCTCTACTGACACCTCAATGTGGGACAGGTCCTCGGATTTGTCATCTAAACAGAATGGCTCAGGTGTGGGAATCTCAGCGAAGAAAGATGCACTGGCCTTATCGTCCTTGAGTGCTCCTTTAGCACCTTGATCGTCCAGGGGCCCCACTGATCGTTTGGCAGCTTCCTGCTTCGGACGGACTTTTTCTTTGTTGCTGTTAGTTTTTGTGTCTTTTGCTAGTTGCTCTTCAAATTCTTTTTTTTTTTTTTTGGCCTGCCTAATTATACAAAATCTTGACTTGCCAAAGTTTATGCTCCTTTCTATTTCCTCAGGAGGATTTAACTTCCAATTTTTAAAGGATTCCTTTTTGCCTCTAACTGCCTCTTTTATTCCGTTGTTTAGTCGTGGTGGTAGTTTCTGGTCAGCTTACTGGGTTTTTTCAATTTGGGGTACACATTTAATTTGTGCCTCTATTACGGTGTGTTTAAAATGTTTCCACGCAGCTTGCAGGGATTTCACTCCTGTGACCGTTTGTAGTGAGGTGGCCTGGCTCCCGACGGCCCCTGAGAGAGAGGAGCCTGAACAGCCCCCCAAGTGGGCGGAGCCAACCCCAGAGAGGGAGGAACCAGAAGAGCCACCCAAGTGGGCGGAGCCACCGCCACCTGTTCCCGCCCCCCGGAAGTCAAGGGGCGGGACAGGAAGTATAAAAGCTAGGCCCCAGCGCTCAGTTGGAGCCGAGCGGCCGGGGAGGACAGACGCTCCTGCTCGGGCTCCTGCGAGACGGAGCCTACCCCGAGCCAGGTACTTGGACGCCGACGGACCGAGCCTCTGCAGAACCAGGCACCCAAACACCCAGCGCCGCTCAAACCTCCCTCTCGGCAGGTACCCCGAGGTGGACTGGCCCAGCCTGCCCCGAGCGCGGGACCCCGAGGTGGACTGGCCGAGATTGCCCCGAGGAAGGTACCCTGAGGTGGACTGGCCGAGCCTGCCCCGAGCACGGTACCCGAGGAGCCACCCGAACCTGAGCCGGACCCAAGACCGGAGGAGCGGCCCGACCTAGACAGCCCTCAGCAACCCGAGGAGCCCATGGTGTGGGACCCCGCTGCCGAGCCCAGCGAGGAGCAGGTACCCATGGAGGAGGAGATGGGAAGTGGCCCGGGGATAGCAGACCCCGAGCCTATGTCAGTGTGTTGCGGTCAGGATCCCCACTGACCCAGCAGCAGACGGACTGCTGCTGATAGGGCCCCGGGCTGGAACACAGTGGAGTGGGTGGGCCTGTGTTCCCCCCTGCCACCCCCCCACGCCGGGTGGCAGTCTCTCCTCCTCCCTGCCTGAGGGCCTGAGCCCTGAAGCACTGTGTGTTTGCTCAGCCCCTACCTGAGGGCCTGAGCCCCTGAACTGACTGTGTGTTTGCTCAGCCCCTACCTGAGGGCCTGAGCCCCTGAACTGACTGTGTGTTTGCTCAGCCCCTACCTGAGGGCCTGAGCCTAGAACTGCTGTTTGCTGCCCCGCCCTGATTGAGGGCCTGGGCTTAAACTACTGACTTTGTTGCTCAGCCCTGCCTGAGGGCCTGAGCCTAGGCGGATTGCTTACTGCCCCGCCCTGACCTAGGGCCTGGGTTGCCGTTACTTGTCTGCTCACTCCCTGGCTAAGGGACTGGGCTTATTGACTTTGTTGTGCTCAGCTCCTGCTGCAAGGACCTGAGCCCCTTTGAACCCCGGGGTATTACCCCGCCCTGAGCTGGCCTTCGGGCTTATTTAACTTTGTAAGCCCCAGCTCCGGCTGAAGGAACCGGAGCTTAGGACTGGTATCCTGCCCAGCCCTGACTGAGGGCTGGAACTCCTTGCAGCGGCAGAGAGCCTTTTGTTCAGCCCCTGCCAAAGGGGCGGAACCCCTAGACCTCCAGAACCCGAGGTCTGATTTGGCCGTGTAGTGAGGCGGCCTGGCGCCCGACGGCCCCTAAGAGGGCACAACCCCCCTCACCGGACTATTACACTGTTCCTTTTAATTTCCATGTAACTAGCTTCCTCGTTCTTGTGTACTTCTCCTTTTCTAAGTTAAATGCTACTGTGGTGGGCTTCTTTGGTATTCTTCGCCCCCACCCCCCAAAGAATGTTAGATGTAATTACACGTTGATCACCACTGCCATGTGGTTCATCTCTGTTGACCTCTTGGACCAGATCCCATGCTCCACTTAGGACCAAACCAAGAATTGCATCTCCTCTTGGGGGTTCCAGGACCAGATGCTCCAAGAAGCAGTTGTTATGGCTGTCTAGAACAAGCCATGGCGGGTAGTGAAGAATTGATGAAGAGGGCTGTGGTAAGGGCTGCAGGGACACCGCACCCCAAGTCACTTTGGTCAAGGGAAGTTTGGTAAGGGAGAAATATAGGTAAAAACTTACAAATATGAGTTCTGGCCAAATTCCCTGTCTCTGTACCTTTGGCTACGGTTTACCTGGAGCGTGAGGACTTTCCAGGGGTAGTATTCTGGGCATTAGGAATCTGCTTCCCACGCCTGTTTTATGAGGTAAGGACACTGCAGCCACGTCTCAGCAGGGTAATATCAGAACTCGCAGCCAGAAGTCTGGCTCTGCCGCGCTGGCTTATCTGTGGCCAGCAGGGAGGAGAAACGCCCTCAGGCCTTTGCCAGCGGAAAGTAACCGTTTGTCCCCAGAGGAGAGTTTGGAGAGTCCATTGCTTTGCCAGAGGCGGCTCCTAACGCGAGTGAGACTCCAAGGGAGTTTATGGAGGCTCACCAGGCTGCCCCCCGGCCAGGGAGAGGAAGGTGGCTCAGAATAACGCCTCTGTCGGCTTTTCGAGAAGGTTTGCTGTGCGGAGGGAAAAAGAGGCACCCTGCTGCGGTTTGCAAGCAGGCGTTGGGCCTGATAAGGGCAGGACTGAGCTGCTGCACGTGGCTCATGACTGCCCCTGTGCTGGACAGTGAGGCGTGGAGAGAACCCATGCGAGGCTCAAACGAGGCTCCTGGCCTTGCGTTTGAGACAGTGAAAATCACAGTACGAGTCGTGTCAGAAGCGCCAGCGGTTACAGACCCTGCGGGGCACCTCTGCCTATCGCTAAGGAGGTGTTGGCCAGAGGGTCTGGGGACATTGTGGGCCCCCTACCCTGGCCTCCCAGGAACGGAAAGAAACAGACTGGGAGTGGTGGGTGTTGCCGCTAGGTACCCTGAAGGCCCAGCACTGTCTGATATAGAAGCTGAAACTGGCTACTGCCCTAGTCACCGTTTTTAGCCAAATTGGTTTCCCCGGGGAAATCTTGTCAGACCGGGGTGCACATTTCATGTCTGCAGTTTTCAAAAAGTGATGGGTGTTGAGCGGAGTGAGGGATGTGAAAGCTGCCCCCCATCGCCCAGTGACTAACGGTTTGGTAGAAAGATTCCATGGGGCCCTGAAGTCTATGCGGGCGCTGTATGGTACAGCATGAGAGAATGATTGGTGTGTTGCTCCCTGATTTGTTATCTGGGTACAGGAGTGTCCCCCCCAGAGTCTATGGGATTTGCCCCCTTTTATCTCTGTGATGCTAACAGGCCAGCTCAGCCCAACAGGTCAATTCACTTGTGTGTGACCACCAAAGAAATGCTAAGTGAACGAATTCACTCGAATGTTCATCTAGTGCAAAGGGAACGTGAATGCGATTGTCTTCACGTACCCATAACCTGTTGATTGCTACCCATTACATTATGTATATCCCTGTACTTCATTAACCCTACAGCCAAAGTGTGTGCTCGCACTGAGATGCAAATGTACTCGACTGGTGAACTTCATGGAAACGAAGGAGGGCTCGTTGTGGGCTATTCCATTGCCACGTACACAGCGTCTAGCCCGGTAATGACGTTTACCCACCAAACGAAGAAGGTTGCTAACTTCAAAGCAAGGGCCATTGAGTTCTTGATGGGAATTCAGACACAGTCTGCATCCCTCACGCACTGCCAGCCAAGGAAGGCCCACGCGGGTACAGAACCCGCCAGCGAGCTTTCTGGGCGAAGAAGACATAAAAGATGGATTGGAGATGAAGGATCTTTCCTTGAAACTGTTTGGCCACTCACATGGAAGCCTTCCACATGGAAGACACAGATCCCCAAAGTTACTCTGCGTATCCCTGAGAGACTCATGGAAAACTCCCAGATCACCACATCTCTGCTACTGCTTTGGACTTACAAACCTGGGCTCACCTGTTACTGTATTTTACCTGCTTTAACCTCTCAGTAGCTCATTCCCTTTGCTGAGCTAATAAACCCTTAGAGAAATCGTCTGCCAGCGCTGTCTCTGGGGTGAGTGACTGACCCTTTGGGACTGGGAGTGAGCTAATGGGATGTGATGTTGGTGATACTGGTCGCTATACTAAGTCCCGTGTGTCTGGGTGGTAAGATGTCCCTACGGGGACTGTCCGTGGCTCAATGGGAATGGAGTGATCCAGGGGCGCACAGTTGTCACTGGCTTGGTGAAATCTAATGACAGACGCACACCCCCAGCTTGGGGGGCCTGCCCTGTTTTCTGACTGGGGATTGGCACTCGCAGCTGTGAGCCACTCGGCCAGCGGGACAATTGGCGTAGTTGGCAGAAGTGACATCCACATGTCAATTGGGCTTAAAGCTCAGAACCCAGTGCTAGGTAAAATGTACATTTGATATCGGGAGTTTTAAGGGTTAAGGATTAGTCACAATGGGTGAATCACAGTCACACGCGGATCTTGACAGAAAAGACCTTGAGCAGTTGTGTTCTTCCTTTAAGAAGAAAAACTCAGATCAGGACTGGGAGCTTTGCTCATGGACTTTGACCAAAGAGGAGGGTCTCAGCCCCCTCCCCCAGGGCCCAGAAGGCGCTGCAGCCGACATGGGGAGGTTGAGACACCTGGAAGCCCAGTGAACACGAGGAAACGATGGTGGAACTCCGGATCAAGGAGAAGGAGGAAATTGAGGAAAGAGCCCACCAGAGATGCATGGAGCAGCTGGAAGCGGAGAGAAATGCTCATGGGCTGCAGCTGGAAACTCTGAAGAAGCGAAAGGAGCAGCCTCAGCCGGTGGGTACATCCCCTCTCAACAGCAGGGAGTGGGAGAAACTCTGCCTGATTTATCGTGAGTCTGAGGGCACTGAGGAATTCCTAACCACCTTTGAGAGACTGTGATAGCCATAAGATTCCTGGGGATAAATGGATGCCAATCCTCTTACCCAAACTGACTGGAAAAGCCAGGCAAGTCTTTAATGAAATGGAGATGGGTGATGCTATGATATACAGGAAGTTTAAAGAAACCGTACTGAAAAGGTTTAAGATCACCCTGGAGTCCTATCGCTTGATGTTTAGTGCCACCAAGGCTGTTTACGGGCCAATTTGTCATGGTATGAATCCTCTTAGCTCTAAGGACGGAACTACATTTCTGAAGGACAACAAAGCCATCAATTCTCACTGGAAAGAACATTTTGAAGATCTCCTTAACTGTAATTCTATGGTTGCAGATGAAGTCCTTGAGCAAATCCCTCAACGACCATTTAGGGATGAGCTCTGAGACCCTCCCAATTTGTATGAGGTACATAAAGCCACCAAGCAGATGAAGAACAACAAGGCAGCAGGTTTAGATGGGATCCCCGCTGAAATCTTTAAAGACGGTGGACCAGAGCTAATTCGGCAGCTTTACCTGCTTATCCTTAAAATCTGGATAAAGGAGGAGATACCCAGTGAAATGAGGGATGCCCTGATTGTCACCCTCTTCAAGAAAGGGGATAAAGCGGATTGTGGAAATTATCATGGTATCTTCCTCCTAGCCATTGCAGGCAAAGTTCTGACGGCACGGATCCTTGCAAGCCACCTTCTGCCCCTGTCAGAAGAAATTTTACCGGAGTCACAGAGTGGTTTCCGACCATGTCACGGAACTGCGGATATGATCTTCACAGCATGGCAGCTGCAAGAAAAGTGTCGGGAGCAAAACCGAGCACTGTACATGGCTTTTATTGATCTAACAAAAGCCTTTGATTCAGTGAATCACCGTGCCCTCTGGATTATACTTTCTAAAATTGATGTATTTATCAGGACATCCAATGTCCTAAAATTGCTTTATGATAACATGAAAGCGACTGTTCTGAGCAGCACTGGCTCCCAGAGTGAACCTTTCAAAGAACAAACAGAAGTCAAACAGGGCTGTATCAGCGCTCCACCCATGTTTGTGGTTTTTATTGCCGTCATTCTTTACCTAATTGCTGGGAAGTTTACAGCTGGCGTTGAAATCATTTACAGAATGGACGGAAAGCTGTTCAGGCTTAGCGGGCTGAAAGCCAAGAGTAAGATCTTCACAACATCTATTGTGGAACTTCAGTCTGCTGATGACAACGCAATCTTCGCCCACTCTGAGAAAGATCTTCAAACTATCGTGAATGTGTTTGCCAATGCTTACGCATGTCTTGGTCTCACTCTTAACATCAAGAAGACTAAAGTGCTCTATCAGCCCTCTCCAAATGAGGTGTTACATGCCCCATCTACCAAAATCAATGGAGTGGCATTGGAGAATGTCGATCATTTCCTCTACCTTGGAAGGCATCTTTCATCCAAGGCAGATATTGATGCAGAAATTCAACATTGCCTGAGCTGGGCCAGTGTAGCTTTTTTTCATTTACGGCACAGGGTTTTTGAAGATCATGACATTCAAACAGACACCAAGCTTCTTGTTTATTAAGCCATTATTCTCCCAAAACTGTTGTATGGGTCCGAAACTTGGACAACCTATAGACACCACTTGAAAGTCCTTGAGAGGCACCATCAACGCTGCCTTCGTAAGATTCTGAAGATCAAATGGGAAGACAGGCGCACCAATATTAGTGTTCTGGAAGAGGCAAAGACCACCAGTATCGAGGCAATGATAATCAGTCAGCAAGTCCGCTGGACTAGTCACGTTGTCCGGATGCCAGACCATCGCCTCCCAAAACAGGTCCTGTTCTCTCAGCTGAAAGAAGGGTACCGTAACGTGGGTGGACAACGGAAGCGTTATAAGGACTTGCTGAAGGACAACCTAAAACACTGACACTTGGGAGACACTTGCCCAGGATCGCTTAAAATGGAGTGAAGTCTTACGTGATGGTCCCCTCCATTTTGAACTTGCTCGCCGACAAGCTGAAGAAGACAAGAGGCACAGGAGGAAGGAGAGACTGGCTTCCAGTCATGGTGAACAGCTTCCTGCTGAGCCTGAAAACATCTGCCCTCATTGTAATAGAACTTGTGGTTCAAGGATTAGCCACCTAAGGACCCATAGTTCCCATGGAAGATGATCATACTCGGTAACGAGTGATTGCCCCATCATCAGAAATCTTAAACTGTCTGCCAGTATCACTCATGTGGCGTAAGTGCCTACGCTGCGCAGTTATGTGACAATATGGATAACTGGGGCAGGGCGGATGGTCCCTATGACAAGTGGCTTGATTTGATGGCACATGAGCAGTTCTTGCGGGTAGTCACTGATGAGGTAAAAGCGGTGCCATCTGTGACAAAAAACCTCCCCCCGTTTTGGAGGCAGCAGAAATTGCTGATGAATAAGTTGAGTCAAGGGCTCAGGAGAGGCGCAACCCCCAGGAAAAGGGTTTCCCCAGGTCAAAAGGGATGAGAGGTCTAGGAGAAACCTAACTCCAACTTTGTTAAAAAACCTCCAGGGAGCCCAGATTTTAAAGCCGCTTACACTAAGGGAAGGCAGGCTCTGCCATCTCTGTGGGGCTCTTGGTCATAGAAAACCAAATTGCCCAGAACTTAAGGTCATCCCACAATCTGCAACCACAGCCCCCGCTGTACATGCCAGAGCTCCCACTGTGAGCGCTAATGCTGCCCCCTGGATCCCAGAGGAAGTTGTGATGGAGGAGAACGGCCTCATAACCTGTATTGGGACTGAGTCTGGGGACGGTAGTGAGGAGTTTATTAAGAGTGCAAGAGTGAATGGCATTGAGTGTGCTGGGCGGAGGGACACTGCCTCCCAAGTTACTTTGGTTAAGGACAGTTTTGTGAGGGAGGAGGACAGACAGCCAGGCAAAAGTCTGAATATTTTGGCTTTGGCTGCATTTTCTGTGACTGTGCCTCTGGTTAAAGTCCACCATGAGGGGGAAGGTTTTAAGGGTGACGTTGTGGCCGGCATTAGGAATTTGCTGCCAGCTGATATTTTAATAGGTAAGAACACTGTAGCCCTGTCTAAGCAGGTCCCAGGGAAGGCGTGGGTCGATACACCTGCTTTGTCTGTGAGCAGTGGGGAAGGCTGTCAAGGGGAGGGAAGTGCCCTCAAGCCTTTTTCTGTTGAGAACAGCAGCTCGCCAGCTGAGGCAGGATTTGAAAATTCTTGTGTTGTGCCAGAATCTGCTCGGGGCTTAAGTGAAAACACAAAAAGATTTTCTATTTGCTCAGCAATCTGATCCTTCTTTGGAACAAGAGCAGGCTGCAGCTCAGAGTGGCACCCCGGCTGGGGAAGGAAGGGGGAGATTTCTTATACAAGAAGATTTGTTGTTTAGGGAAGCTCCTACAGGGAAGAAAAGGCGTCCTGGTGAAATCTGCAAGCAAACAGTTGTGCTGGAATGATACAGGAGAGAATTGCTTCAGGTAGCCCATGACGGCCCATTCGTGGGACAGTTAGGAGTGGAGAAAACCTGTGACAGGCTAAGGGATTTCTACTGGCCTCCTATGTTTCAGACAGTGAAAGATTATTGCCAAAGCTGTGATTTGTGTCAGAAGCGTAAGGGCTTAAAGGGACCGTGCAAAGCACCACGGCAGCCTTCGCCCATTATTAAGAAGGGGTTTCCCACAAGGTCTGTAGATATTGTGGGATCTCTCACTAAACCTTCCAGGGGTGGAAAGAAATATATACTTGGTGGGGTGGATTTTGCCACCAGGAATCCTGAAGGCACTGAAGTGTCTAAGAGTGAAGCTGAAACTCGGGCTACAGCTTTATTTACCATTTTCAGCAGAGCAGATTTTCCCAGAGCATTCCTGACAGGCTGTGGTGCAAACTTTGTCTGTTGTCTTTAAAAAGTTATGGGAATTGCATGGAGTGAAACATATAAAGGCTGCTCCCTACCACCCCGAAATGAAGGGGCTTAAGGAAGGATTTAATGGAATTTTGAAAGCTATGCGAAGAACGTATGTTTCCAGGCAGGAGAACAACTGGGACATTTTGTTCCTGTTTCTTAAGAACGGCCAGACTGGGTCAGACCAAAGGTCCATCTAGCCCAGTGTCCTGTCTTCCGACAGTGGCCAGTGCCAGGTGCCCCAGGGGGAATGAACAGAACAGGGAATCGGCAAGTGATCCATCCCCTGTCGCCCATTCCCAGCTTCTGGCAAACAGAGGCTAGGGACATCATCCCTGTCCAGCCTGGCTAATAGCCATTGATGGACCTATCCTCCATGAACTTATCTAGTTCTTTTTTGAAGCCTGTTATAGTCTTGGCCTTCACAACATCCTCTGGCAAGGAGTTCCACAGGTTGACTGTGCGTTGTGGAAAGAAATACTTCCTTGTGTTTGTTTTAAACCTGCTGCCGACTAATGTCATTTGAAGACCCCTAGTTCTTGTGTTATGAGAAGGAGTAAATAACACTTCCTTGTCTACTTTCTCCACACCAGTTATGATTTTATAGCTCCCAACATATCCCCCCTTAGTCATCTCTTTTCCAAGCTGAACGGTCCCAGTCTTATTAATCTCTCCTCCTGCAGAAGCTGTTCCACACCCCTAATCATTTTTGTTGCCCGTTTCTGAACTTTTTCCAATTCCAATCTATCTGTTTTGAGAGGGAGCGACAAGATCTGCACACAGTGTTCAAGATGTGGGTGTATCATGGATTTATATAGAGGCAATATGATATTTTCTGTCTTGTTATTTATCCCTTTCCTAATGATTCCCAACATGCTGTTTGCTTCTATATGTGTACAGATGTGAACCCCAAGAACCTACTGGCTTTGCTCCCCTGCTTCTGTATGGAGGCAGGTGAGGGGACCCCTAGATTTGATTCAAAGCTCTTGGGAACACAGTACAGAGGAAACAGGACAGCCGGTGAAGGAGAATTTGCAGGTGGATGGAACCTTAAGAAAAGTCAGGAGAGTCAGAAAGCTTGGTAGGATCGGCCTACTGAGGAAAGGTCATTTGATATTGGTGATCTGGTGTTAATGCTGACGCCGGTGAGGAAAACCAAAAGGCGGGATTACTGGGAAGTACTTTTTGAGGTGACAGAGAGTGAATGAAGTCACATATGAGGTAAGGGAGCCCAAGGGGAGAGGAGCTGTTCAAACAGTGCATATCAACAGGTTAAAAGCTTACCATGCAAGGGAGATGGCTGTGAACGTGATCTGTTGTGCGATGAGGAAACATTATCCGCCCCTTTAATTGATCGGGAGGGGGGCCCTCTGGAAAGCACTGGGTTGGGGGAGGGTTTAACTCCAGCCCCAAAGCAGATGTGGGCCCGCAGAGCACCACAGACAGGGATTTGCCAACCGGCCAGGTTTAAGGGACAAGATCATACAGGTTATTTGAGCCTGAGGGCTCTGCCCAGCTCCTAGCAGAGCATCCTGGGCTAAATGGGACATGCAGCAGCACCTCCAGGAGGAGGTGGAAAGCCTGCTGGATGTGGGAGGGAATCATTACGTCAAACAGCCCCTGGGCGTCTCCTCGTGTGATGGTATCTAGACAAGACTAAACCACGAGCTTGTGTGTGGGGAGTACAGGAATCTGAACGCGATCACCCAGCCTGACCCATACCCCACACCTGAACAGAGGAGTTACCGGACCTCCTGGTACCAGGTGCGAAGTTCATAAACACACTGGATTTGACTCATGGGTATTGGCAGATTCCCTTAGATGCTGATGTCCAGGAAAAATCTGCTTTTCTCGTAGCATCTGGACTCTCGGAGTTTAAGATTATGGCTTTTGGATTAATACATTTGGGGGCTGCCTTTCAGCCAGGTGCTGCAGGGTACACACACTTGCCAGGGCCTATATAGATGACTTGGCTATTTTCAGTTGCTCCTGGCACGACCACTTGACTCACGGGGGAGTCGTGTCACAAAGGCTGAGGGAAGCCAACCTCTCTGTCAAGGTCCCCAAGCATAGGTGCCGACTCCGTGGGTGCTCCGGGGCTGGAGCACTCATGGGGAAAAAATGGTGGGTGCTTATCACCCACCGGCAGCTCCCCTATTAGATCCCTCCCACCCCTCCAGCGCCTCCCGCCCACCGGCAGATCCCACTGATCAGCGCCTCCCCCTCCCTCCCAGCGCCTTCTGCCCACCGCAGACAGCTGTTTCGCAGGAGGCTGGGAGGGAGGGGGGAGGAGTGAGGGCATGGCATGCTCAGAGGAGGGAAAGAGGGAGGGCGGGGACGGAGCTTTAGTGGAAGGGCTGGAATGGGGGCGGGGCCTGAGCCGGGGGTCGAACACTTTGGAAAGTCGGTGCCTGTGTCTCCAAGTGCATGCTGGGGGCTGCAATGGTGTCCCAGCTCGGGGACAGGCTGGGCAGTGGGTCGGTTCGCCCCGACCCGCTAAAGGTAGAGGCCATGTGGAGGTGGGCTGCCCCTTGAACCAAGCCCAATCCTGGGTTGGTCTGGCCAAAGCGGTTTAGTGACACCGTGGCCTCTCTAGCAGACCTTGCAAAAGAGGGGAAGCCAGAGCGGGTGGCGGGGCTGGAGGCCGGTGAGAAAGGCTCCACAACACCACAGAGGCATTTTTGGTCAGCCCGGAATTCAGCGAGCTCTTCGTGCTGTGCACGGAAGCTGCTAACCCTGGGCTAGGCGCAGCGCTGCTGCCAGATGGGAGGGGGTAACAGGCACCCCACGACTACTTAAGCAAAAAGTGTGGGGGGGAAGGGATAGCTCAGTGGTTTGAGCATTGGCCTATTAAACCCGGGGTTGTGAGTTCAATCCTTGAGGGGGCCACCTAGGGATCTGGGGCAAAATCAGTACTTGGTCCTGCTAGTGAAGGCAGGGGGCTGGACTCGATGACCTTTCGGGGTACCTATCCATAGGCTAGGTAAAAAGCTGACCCCCACTCAACAAAGCTACGCTGCGATCGAGGAGGAGTGCTAGGCTGCTGCCTGGCTGTTCAGATAGTAAAAGATGTCCTCTTTGAAGCACTCACGTCCCTTTGCCAGGGCTGCACCAGCCAAGGGGACCAATTCAAGATGATGTCGTTGGAGTCTAGCCCTAGAGGAATTTGACATAATTCATATCCAGGGAAAGGAGAACATGGTTGCAGATGCCTTATCGAGAACGGGGGAACCTTGAGATGTATCTGACAGGCCATATCAGGTCAGAGCAACAGGTCAATTCACTTGTGTGTGACCACCAAAGAAATGCTAAGTGAACGAATTCACTCGAATGTTCATCTAGTGCAAGGGGAACGTGAATGCGATTATCTTCACGTACCCATAACCTGTTGATTACTACCCATTACATTATGTATATCCCTGTACTTCATTAACCCTACAGCCAAAGTGTGTGCTCACACTGAGATGCGAATGTACTCGACGGGTGAACTTCATGGAAACGAAGGAGGGCTCGTTGTGGGCTATTCCATTGCCACGTACACAGCGTCTAGCCCGGTAATGACGTTT
>NW_027045127.1:41038-67365 GCF_028017835.1 Emys orbicularis
GCTCTAGGGGGAATGGCCCCGGGGGGCACGGTGGGGGGAGGGGAGCGACACCAGGGGGAATGGCCTCGGGGGGCAGTGCGAGGGGGGGGAGGGGAACAGCTCCAGGGGGAATGGCCTCGGGGGGCAGGGCGGGGGGGGGAGGGGAACAGCTCCAGGGGGAACGGCCCCGGGGGGCATGGTGGGGGGAGGGGAACGGCTCCAGGGGGAACGGCCCCGGGGGGCAGGGCAGGGGGAGCGACTCCAGGGGGAATGGCCTCGGGGGGCAGGGCGGGGGGGGGGGAGGGGAACAGCTCTAGGGGGAATGGCCCCGGGGGGCACGGTGGGGGGAGGGGAGCGACTCCAGGGGGAATGGCCTCGGGGGGCAGGGCAGGGGGAGCGACTCCAGGGGGCATGGCACGGGGGGGGGAGGGGAACGGCCCCGGGGGGCACGGTGGGGGGAGGGGAGTGACTCCAGGGGGAATGGCCTCGGGGGGCATGGTGGGGGGAGGGGAACGGCTCCAGGGGGAATGGCCTCGGGGGGCAGGCCGGGGGGAAGAGGGGACACGCCAGCCCCCACTCACCCCCAAGTCCCAGCTGGTGGCCGGTGACCGTCAGGGCCAGGCGGGTGGTGTTGGGTTGCCCCCCCCCGGGGAGGTTGAAGGTTAGGCCCACCAGGACCGAGAGGGCCGGGGGGGCCCCGGGTGAAAGGGGGGCAGCCCTGGGGGTGGGGGCTGGAGTTGTTGCCCCCCCCCCACGTCCCGTTGTCGGTGCAGAAGCTCAGGTGGGTCAGGGACTCCAGGAGCGAGTTCCAGTCCTGGGGGGAGAATCAGAGTGTGACCCCCCATTCCCCACCCCCTCTGCCCCCTTCTTCACCCCCCCTTTGCCCTCCTACCCCTGTCCTGTCCCCCACTCCTCTCCGCCCGCTCCATCGTCCCCCTCCAGCACTCCCCCGCCCCGTCCATCGTCCCCCACTCCCTCCATCGCTCCCGCCACCTCCTTCGCCCCCCCCCGCCCCGTCCTGTCCCCCACTCCCCCCCTCCATCATCCCCCTCCAGCACTCCCCCGCCCCCTCCATTGCTCCCGCCACCTCCTTCACGCCCCCCCCGCCCCGTCCTGTCCCCCACTCCCCCCCCGCCCCCTCCATCGTCCCCCTCCAGCACTCCCCCGCCCCCTCCATCGCTCCCGCCACCTCCTTCACGCCCCCCGCCCTGTCCCCCACTCCCCCCCGCCCCCTCCAGCACTCCCCCGCCCCCTCCATCGTCCCCCACTCCCTCCATCGCTCCCGCCACCTCCTTCGCCCCCCCCCGCCCCGTCCTGTCCCCCACTCCCCCCTCCATCATCCCCCTCCAGCACTCCCCCGCCCCCTCCATCGCTCCCGCCACCTCCTTCACGCCCCCCCCGCCCCGTCCTGTCCCCCACTCCCCCCCGCCCCCTCCATCGTCCCCCTCCAGCACTCCCCCGCCCCGTCCTTCGTCCCCCACCCCCTCCTTCCCCCTCCATCTCCACCGCCCCCTCCTTCACCTCCCCTTTGCCCCCCTGCCCCGTCTTGCTCCTGCCCCCTCCATCGCCCCTTTGACCTTTCCGTCTTGTCCCCACTCCTCTCTGCCCCCTCCATCGCCCCCTGTCCCGCCCCCGCCACCTCCTCAGTCCCATTCCACCCCCTCTGTCCGTTTTCCCCCCCGCCCCTCTCTGCCCCCTCCCTCACGCCCCCTCCCTCTTTAAGTCTCCTGCCCCAGTGCTGACCTGGGTGACATCAGCGTCCCTGACCTCGTGCGATTGGATGTAGGTGGCAAAGGCGATGAAGGTGACAGCCAATGAGAAGAGGCAGAGGCAGAAGCAGACGAGGGGCGGGCGCCGCTCCAGGCAGAGGCACAGGGAGCCCAGCAGGGGGCAGCTCAGCATGGCGAGGCCTGCGGGGCACATGGGGCTCAGTAGAGGGACCCCGCCCCCGAGCACTGAGTGGGGGGCACAGCTGGGGGCGGGGCAGCGACTGTGGGAAGAGCTGGTGTGGACAGGGGAGGAGGGGAACCCAGGGCGACCCGTGCGGGAGGCAGGGTGGAGTGTCTGCCAGGCGGGACGGCGGGGTGTGGGGCAGACAGGTGGATAGAGGGGGTGTGGGGGATAGATAGATAGATAGAGGGGGTGGATGGGGATAGATAGATAGATAGAGTGGGTGGGGATAGATAGAGGGGGTGGATGGGGATGGATAGATAGATAGAGGGGGTGGATGGGGATGGATAGATAGAGGGGGTGGATGGGGATAGATAGATAGATAGAGGGGGTGGATGGGGATAGATAGATAGATAGATAGATAGAGGGGGTGGGGATAGATAGAGGGGGTGGATGGGGATAGATAGATAGAGGGGGTGGATGGGGATAGATAGAGGGGGTGGATGGGGATAGATAGATAGATAGAGTGGGTGGGGATAGATAGAGGGGGTGGATGGGGATGGATAGATAGATAGAGGGGGTGGATGGGGATGGATAGATAGATAGAGGGGGTGGATGGGGATAGATAGAGGGGGTGGATGGGGATAGATAGAGGGGGTGGATGGGGATAGATAGAGGGGGTGGATGGGGATAGATAGAGGGGGTGGATGGGGATAGATAGAGGGGGTGGATGGGAGATAGATAGATAGATAGAGGGGGTGGATGGGAGATAGATAGATAGATAGACGGGGTGAGGACAGATAGAAGGGGTGGGTGGGGATAGATAGATAGATAGAGGGGGTGGATGGGGATAGATAGATAGATAGATAGATAGAGGGGGTGGAAGGGAATGGATAGATAGATAGATAGATAGATAGATAGAGGGGGTGGAAGGGAATGGATAGATAGATAGATAGATAGATAGATAGATAGATAGATAGATAGATAGATAGAGGGGGTGGAAGGGAATGGATAGATAGATAGATAGATAGATAGATAGATAGAGGGGGTGGAAGGGAATGGATAGATAGATAGATAGATAGATAGATAGATAGAGGAGGTGGAAGGGAATGGATAGATAGATAGATAGATAGATAGAGGGGGTGGAAGGGAATGGATAGATAGATAGATAGATAGATAGAGGGGGTGGAAGGGAATGGATAGATAGATAGATAGATAGAGGGGGTGGAAGGGAATGGATAGATAGATAGATAGATAGATAGATAGAGGGGGTGGAAGGGAATGGATAGATAGATAGAGGGGGTGGAAGGGAATGGATAGATAGATAGATAGATAGAGGGGGTGGAAGGGAATGGATAGATAGATAGGGGGGTGGATGGGGATAAAGGGATAGAGGGGGTAGATGGGGATGGACAAATAAATGGGGAGGACAGGGGGGCTGGCCGGCGGGGTGTGGGGCAGACAGATGCCTAGAGGGGGTGTACGGGGATGAGTGGGGGGCCCCACAGCTAAGGGAGCGTGTACAGGCTGACTGGCGTGTGGGAAGGGATGGGGGATTCGGGGGGCAGAGAGAAGTGTGAACAATGCGGACGGGGGACGGGACACAGGTACCTGTATCAGACAAAGCCCCGAATATCAGGCCTGTGCCTAGAAAATCAGGACATCTAGGGAGAGCGCACACTGGGGAACATCCGGCGGGGGGGGGGGGAGCGCACAGCGGGGAACATCCGGGCGGGGGGTCCGCATTGCGGGGATCACCCGGGCGGGGAGGGGGGAGAGCGCACAGCTGGGGAACATCCGGGCGCGGGGGGGGGGGGGCGCATTGCGGGGGGAACATCCGGCGGGGGGGGGGCGCACAGCGGGGAACATCCGGGCGGGGGGGCGCACAGCTGGGGAACATCCGGGCGCGGGGGGGGGGCGCACAGCGGGGATTACCCGGGCGGGGGGGGGGCGCACAGCGGGGGGAACATCCGGGCGGGGGTGGGTGAGAGGCGCTGTACCTCCTCTCCCGCTAGGGGCTGCGCGGTCCCTTTAAGAGGCTCGGGGGACTCATTTCCTCTTCTGCTGGCGCGGCCCTTTACGACAGCACCAAGCTCCGCGACGTCACCACAGCACGGAGGCGCTTCCGCTTTTCCTGGCCGTGACCTACGACCCAGCGGCCCCGCCACTCAGGGTGCAGTAAAGCTGGGTCCTCCACGTGCGCACAGAGCGGCGGCGCGGTGACGCCATGGCGACCATTTTCGAAATGGGCAAAAAATGCCCTTCAAGTGGGAAGCGGCCCGAGGACCGGACTGGCGGCCCTAACCTGGGGCTGTTTGAAGAGCTGCTGGGCCCCACCCCGCCCCCTGCCAGTGCACCCCCCTAATCGCCCAGCCCCTGCCAGTGCACCCCCACACCCCTGCCAGAGCACCCATACCCGGTGATCACCCTGCCCCAAACCCATCCCACCCTCTCACCAGTGCACCCCATGATCACTCCATCCAAAACTCAGCCCCCTGCAAGTGCACCCCCATACCCACCCCACTGATCACCCTGCCCGTGCACCCCC
Source organism: Emys orbicularis (assembly GCF_028017835.1). NCBI lineage: Eukaryota > Metazoa > Chordata > Testudines > Emydidae > Emys > Emys orbicularis. The sequence continues at coordinate 45,456 of NW_027045127.1, forward strand.
ATAACCACCCCAGCGTGCCCCTGTGATCACCCCAACCCCCTGCCCCATCTCCTGGCTCCCCTCTGCGCGATGCATCACCCGGGGGCTGCTGCCTTCTCCGTTCCCATCCCTCTGCCTGCAGCTGGGCCCTGGCCTCAGGCCTGCCCCAGACCCAGCGCGGGACATATGGTTCCAGGCACCCCACTGCCTTGCTGGTCATACTACATCTCCCATGATACACCACAGAGGGGAGCCCTGTGCAGCATGGACTAGGCCATGGAACCAGCAAGCCAGGTCTACACAATTCCCATAGGGCACCAGGGCCTCCCACAATGCATCACCTCCTCTCTCCATATGCATCATGGGAGATGTAGTCCGACCAGGGAGCCGTCCAGCAACAGGACACCTGAACTAGCTCCACTGAGGCGCTACCTCCCCTGCCAATGGGTGGAGACAGGGATGCATTATGGGGGATGTAGTTCAGGCCCTCCAGCTCCCAGTCTCCTCAGCCAGATGGCATCTCCCACGATGCTGCAGTGTGCACCTGACCCATCACGGGAGATGTAGTCTGGCCTGGGAACCCAGCCTAGGACACGCCGTGGTGCATGATGGGATACGCAGTCCTGACCAAGCTGGCGACAGCTCCCACCATGCATTGTGGCAGGATCCGGCAGCCGCAGAGGGGGAAGAACCAGACAAACAGGGGGGTGAATTTAAATAAATTCATTTTGCCTTTAATCCGCGGCGGTCCCGAGCCGCAGCTCGCTGGGGACGGAACAAAAAACCAGGACGAAGATGGAGACTAAAACCGTTGTCAAACCGCAAAAGGGGGGAGGGGGCTGCGCACAAGGGACGGACGGCCTGGGACCGGGGGGCCAGGGGATAGACACGGGGCTGGGTCTCCCCATGGATCCCACCGGCTCCGCGCCGCGCCCAGCTGGGGTGAGTCTTGAGGCCAAGTCTTCGTGGGGGGTCCTGTCCCTCCCCTGCCTGGCTCACAGCACAGGAGGCCCCCCGTTTAACCCTTGCCATCCAGGGGGTCAGCGTAGACCGTGACTCTGCTGGGAGCTGCAGGAGAGGGAGAACGGAAAACGGGGTTAGGGAGCCCCGAGACTGGGGGGAGGGACCCAGGAGTCCGGGCTGGTTCCCCATGGGGCCCCCCCACCAGTGCAGGTCCCTTCGCTGCTCTCCCATTTCCAAACACAGACATGAAGGGGGTGATGGGGAATAGCGGCAGATTCAGAGCAGCTCAAAGGGAAGAAGCCTGTGGAACTGCCGGCCACTGGGTGTTCTGCAGACCAACCAGAGCAAGAGCAGCTGGCCCCGGCATCCCCCCAGCCAGGGACCCCTGCAGAACCTCCCTGCACTGGCCATGGGGCGCCAGAGACCCCCTTACCTTGTCTGTGCAGCTTCCATATATGATCCCATGCTGGGGAGACAGAAGGGGAGGGAGGTTAGACCAGGAGAGTCAAACCCAGGAGCCCTCCAGACACTAGGGGGCAGCACCCCCAAGTCTGATCAGCCCCCCGCCTCACCCTCAAACAGACACTAAGACCATAGAGCAACACACTTCAGCCCTCCCCTGCACCCAGGGGGTGCTGTCACCACGGTGCCCCCAACTCAGTGGTTCTTGAAAGCCTAAAGGTAGATTGTTCCCCACCCCAGCTCTGCTGGTGCCCCTCACTCCCGACCCACAGCCCCTGCTAGCCCAGCCCTGTGTCCGTCCGTCCGTCCCCCGCCCCCCCCGCTCTGCCGGTCCTCCTCACTCCCGACCCGCAGCCCCTGCCCTCACCTTCCGCGTGATAGTCCCGTGCCTCCTCCCAGTCCTTGTGGCTCATCTGTTGCCAGCAGTCCCTGCTCTGGCCTGCAGTGGGTGCCGTGGGGGGGGTTTGCTGCTGGCCAGCGCCCGGCTCGTTGATGAAGGACAGCCCCCACTGGTTCTGGAAGATGGCCCCCAGCTGGGGCTCGGCCGGCGGCGCGGGGGAGCCGTTGGGCAGTGGGCCGGCGGTGCGCAGGGCGGAGGCTGGCACGCGGGCCGGCTGGCGCTCCAGGTTCTCCTTCAGCTTGCTGGCGTAGCTGATCTTGGGGAGGGTGCGGGCGCGGCTGCTGTCCACGGGGAACGCCGGTGGCGGGCGGAACAGGGCCCAAGGCTCCGGCGCCTTCTCGGCATCCTGCGGGGCAGGGCTGGCGCGCTCCGGGCTGCGGGGGGGCTCAGGGAAGGGGCGCCGGCGGCCCGCCCAGCCCCCCCGCCCCTCCCCAGGGCTGTGCCCATTGGCGCTGGGCCCCCACTCCTTGGCCCCGGGGCGGTAGCTGCGGCGGTGGGCGGCGTGGAAGGGCCGGGGGTGGGGGTGGTAGCGGTGGGGGTAGCGGTGGGGGGCGGGCGGCCCCGCCTCGTGCTCCGACAGCTGCAGGTTGCGGATGTTGAGGGTGTTGGAGGGGCTCAGGGGGGCGCCCCCCTCCGCAGCCTCTGGGCAGTGGCCGTTGGACTCCCAGGTGCCTGCGGGGAGCAGACGGGGGGTGAGCAGGACGCCTGGGTTCTCCCCGCTTCAGAGAACAACCCCCGTCCCTCCTTTCCCTCGTCCCCCAGCTTCCCACACGAGGCCAGAACGCCGGGCACCCGCCAGGCCGCGGGTTCGGGCTGGGCATGGGGCACTTCCCGGCATTGCCATGCGGCCACCTCTGGGGCCCTGGACAGCGCTCAGCAGAACAGGCCTCTGGGCTGGCAGGAGAGGGGCATGAGGGAAGGGGGGAGCGCCCCTCCATCCCCCCCAGCTCCCCGTGCCCATCCCTCCCATCCTCCCCTCCCTGCCCCCCCCAGTTCCCCTGCCCATCCCCCCCAGGCTCCCCCTGCCCATCCCTCCCCACCTGGTGCCCCCTACCCGTCCTCCCCCACTGCCCATTCCTCCCCCTCAAGCTCCCTGCGGTGCCCCCTGCCTCCTCCCCTGGCACCCCCTGCCCGTCCCACTCCCTGCAGCCCCCCACCCCCCCAACACCCTCTGCCCACCCCTGTCCTCCCTCTCCTGGCTCCCTGCGGCACCCCCGCCCGTCCTCCCCCCCGCCCAGCTCCCACTGCCCATCCCTCCCCCCCAGATCCCTCGCGGCGCCCCCTGCCTATCCCTGCCCCTCCCAGCACCCTCTGTCCGTCCCACTCCCTGCAGCCCCCCCTGCCCTTTCCTCCTCTCCCCCCCAGCGCCCGCTGCCCTTTCCTCCCACCAGCTCCACACAGTGCCACCTACCCATCCCTCCCTCCCCCCGGGGCCCTGCTGCGCCCCCTGCCCCGCCCCTCACCGCAGCAGGGCGCCCCCTAGCTCTGTGCTGGGTGCCTGTTCAGCCTGCTGGCAGGGGGAGGGTTACAGAAGCCAAGGAAGCAGCTGGACCCCACCCTGGCAGCTGGCTGCCAGCCCCCAAATCTCTGTAGCCACCATGCCCGCTTTAACAGATTGGGCTCACCTCCCTGCACCCCAAGATATCCTGGATACCCCCACCTGCTGTGCCTGGTCCTCGGGATGGTACCCCACCTCCTAGTACTGTGGTACCCATCTCCTCCAGGGAGCACCCCATTACTCCTGCTGAGATGGGCAAGGCCAGGGCACATGGGCGCCCTATGGGGGGCCCCTTTCTTCCACAAGTACAGGGGATACAGGTGGGGAGAACACGGGGGGCCTAGAGGGGGGGGAACGAGAGTGGATACAGGAAGGGGGCACACGGGCTCGGCGGGGGAAATATGGGGGCTAGGCGAGGGATACAGGCAGGGGGCTCAACAATTACAGGGGATACTGGTGGGGAAACAGAGGGCTCAGTGGGGGGAACGAGAGTGGATACAGGGAAGGGGAATGGGGGGCCTTGGTGGAGGATACAGGGAGGGGGCACACGGGGCCCTCAGTGGTGCGGATACGGGCACGGGGCACACGGGGGCTCGGCAGGGGAATATGGGGGGCTCGGCCGGGGATACGGGCAGAAGGAATACGGGGGACTCAACAGGGGCTTTAGGCGGGGGGAATATGGGGGCCTTGGCGGGGGGAATATGGGGGGGCTCAGCAGTGGATAAAAAAGGGGGAATATGGGGGGCTCGGCAGGGGATACAGGCGGGGGGATATGGGGATACAGGCGGGGGCTCGGTGGGGTTACCTGCTGGGATGCGGTTGGTGAGGTTGTGTAGCTGCCCCTCGGGTCGGCACTTCTCCTTCTTCAGCCCCAGCAGCCGCGGCTCTGGCTCGGGGTCGCGGTTCTCGTCTATACCCAGCTCCTCCTTCTGCATGGCCCTTGCCCCACACACCTGCACTGCCGCAGAACTGCCCCACAGAGCCTGGGCAACCCCGGACCGCCCCTAGCGCCCCTCCGCCTGCACGGGGGGACCCTGGACAGCCCCCTGACCCCCAGACACCCGCAACACAGCCCCCGCCCTACTACCGCTCGCAGGGAACTTAATACAACCCTGCCCCCCGTGCACCCCAGACACCTCCCAGCACAGCCCCCGCCTCCCTGCTCCCCAAACAGCCCCTGCCCCTAGACACCCCCAGCACAGACCCCTGCCCTCTAGCCCCCCCAGCACAGACCCCCGAATCCCTGTGCGCCCCAGACACCCCTCAGCCCAGCTCAGCCCCCCCGCCCCCTCCACCTGCCCAGGCCCCCGCCCCGCTGCAGGCCGCTCGCTCCAGGCCGCGCGCGCTCCCAGCCGCCCGCCCGGCACATTCACCCTGGCCCCGCCACGTGATCCTTCCCCGACCCGGAACCCCCCCTCACTGCGTCACATGACCACCGGCGCCGCGCCAGGCCCCAGCCACATGACCCGGCCGCCCAACCCAGCCTGCCCACCCTCCAACACGTGACCGGCCCGAAGTCACGTGACCCTTATTGTCCTCCCACGGCCGAGTCTTTGATCCCGCCCTTCCGCACCAATATGGTCACGTGACTCGCTCCGCTCCCCGCCTCAAGCACATAGTTAGCAGAGACCAACAGAGCCCGCGGGCTCCTAGACTAGCGGGGCTGGGCTGGGCTGGGCGGGGCCTCAGGAGGTTCTAGTCCAGCCCCCTGCTCAAAGCAGGGCCAACCCCCAACTCCCTAAATGGCCCCCTCAAGGATTGAACTCCCAATCCTGGGGTTAGCAGTCCAATGCTCAAACCACTTAGCTACTCCTCCCCCCGACTGTGCTGTGCGGCCGTGCTCCCGACTGCTCGCCCGGGGCCCCGCCGCCGCCGCCTCCTCCTCCTCGCGTGACCGGGCTCCGTCCACTGGCGCCTGCCCCTGACTGCGCGACCGGGGCCCCGCCGCCTCCTCGCGCGACCGGGGCCCCGCCGCCTCCTCGCGCGACCGGGGCCCCGCCGCCTCCTCGCGCGACCGGGGCCCCGCCGCCTCCTCGCGCGACCGGGGCCCCGCCGCCTCCTCGCGCGACCGGGGCTCCGTCCACTGGCGCCTGCCCCTGACTGCTCGCCCGGGGCCCCGCCGCCTCCTCGCGCGACCGAGCTCCGTCCACTGGCGCCTGCCCCTGACTGCTCGCCCGGGGCGCCGCCGCCGCCGCCTCCTCCTCGCGCGACCGGGCTCCGTCCACTGGCGCCTGCCGCCGACTGCTCGCCCGGGGCCCCGCCGCCGCCGCCTCCTCCTCGCGCAACCTGGCTCCGTCCACTGGCACCTGCCCCCGACTGCTCGCCCGGGGCCCCGCCGCCGCCGCCTCCTTCTCCTCGCGCGACCTGGCTCCGTCCACTGGCGCCTACCCCCGACTGCTCGCCCTGGGGAGCCGCCGCAGCGTCCACCACCACCACCACCACCACCACCACCTTCTCCTCCTCCTCCTCGCGCGACCAGGCGCCTGCCCCCGAGTGCTCACCCAGGACAGCACTGTGTTGGCGTCTGTCCTCTCATTGGGCGACCGGGCGGTACCCCGCTGGTATCTGCCCGATTGGTCGCCCAGGACAGCACTGTATTGGCGTCTGTCCTCTCATTGGCTGACCAGGACCGTACCATGTTGGTGTCACTAGGCATCACCCTAAGTAACTCGGGGTGTGTGTGTGTGTGTGGAAGACCACGAGAGTCGATGAAGCCCCCCCGCTCTAGGCCAAAGTGAACCAAAGCCCCTGCATGTTAAACTTTACTAACCTCACGGGCCAGCAGCTGGGAAGCGGTAGTAATAAGGTCTGCATGCTTCTGGCTGAAAGACAAGATAACAGATCAAAGGGAAAAGGACAAGATAACGGTTCAAAGAAGAGTTACTAACGAGCTAGACTTATAGCCGCCAAGATGACTTAACTGCTTAAATGTAATTGCTACTGCTTAATGTAACTACTGCAGAGGGAGGAAGGGGGGGAGGTAGGAAAGGGGAAAAAAAAGAATAAAAAGGGAAAAACTGCTTGTCTCAGTGCGCTTGATTTGAGACATGCTGGTCTCCTAGTGCCTATTCAGAGCTCTGGAATAAATTTTGTCTGCTTCTCCACCCTGGTGTGTTAATTGGCGCGAAGCACACCGGGCAACGAACCCCGCTGTTGCCCCCTCGGGCCCTCTGTGCTGGCAACAATGTTGGCATCTGTCACGGATTGTTCTGTGTTAGCCTCTGCCCTCTAACTGGGCAACTGAGGTTGCACCATATTATTGTCTTCCCCTGACTGCTCACCCAGGATGACATTGGCTTGGTGTCGCTCCTCCCATTGATCAATTGACATCCCCCCTGACTGGTTGCCCAGGATGGTGGTGGTGGTACCATGATGGCGTCTGTCCCTTGACTGGCCCAGGATGCCACTGGGTTGGCATCTGTTACCTCAGTAACTATGTGGGATATCTTGGTGTTGTGATCCATCTCCTCAATAGGTGCCTGGAGCAGCTCAGCACTGGTGTGTCTTCCCTTGGTCGGTGTCTCTTCCTGTCTTGAGCACTTGGAACAGAGGCCGACTGACAATGGCAACTCTACATTGGCGTCTGTCCTGACTGGTCACCCAGAATGGCAGTGTGTTAGCACCTGTCCTCTTATTGGGCCACCAGGAAAGTACCACATCTATCCTCTAGTTGGTCGCCCAGGATAGTGCTGTGTTTAGCCTCTGTCCTCTCATTGGGCAACAGAGATGATACCATGTTGGCATCTGCCCCTGATTGGTCACTGAAGATGGTGGTGGGCTGGCATCTCTCCCCTCGCTGGATGTGGGAGCTGCTGATAGCAGCTGGCTGGCATCCCTCTCCTTGCTGGGCAGGGGCATTGACACCCAGTTGGCATCTATTTCCTCAATGGGCAGGGAAGCTATTGGTAGTACCGCCAGGCTGACATCTCTACCCGGACTGGGCAGGGCCATAATGCCCTGTTGGTGTCTCCCCCATGACTGGACACAGGGGGATGGCGGCGGTGCCGGGCAGCATCTCTTCCCTCGGCAGCGCTGGGCTTGGCACCGTCTCTCCCTTCAGTGTCTGTCCTCTGGGTCTCTCTCCCTCAGGCCGGCATCTCTCTCCCCCGGGCCGGGCCAGGCCAGCGTCTCTCTCCCTCGGGCCAGCATCTCTCTCTGCCCCGGGCCGGGCCGGCGTCTCTCTCTCTCCCCCGGGCCGGGCCAGGCCAGCGTCTCTCTCCCTCGGGCCAGCATCTCTCTCTGCCCCGGGCCGGGCCGGCGTCTCTCTCTCTCCCCCGGGCCGGGCCAGGCCAGTGTCTCTCTCTCTGGGCCGGGCCGGGCCGGGCCGGCGTCTCTCTCTCTCTGCCCCGGGCCGGGCCGGCGTCTCTCTCTCTGCCCCGGGCCGGGCCGGCGTCTCTCTCTCTCTGCCCCGGGCCGGGCCGGCGTCTCTCTCTCTCTGCCCCGGGCCGGGCCGGCGTCTCTCTCTCTGCCCCGGGCCGGGTCAGCGTGTGGTGGCGGCCGGGCTGGGGGTCACCCTGATAGAGGGGCACTGGGAGCTGCCTTCCTTCCCCTCAGCATGAGCCTTTGGCCGCCATTTTGTTCCCTCGCCCGACCTGCCCCCAGCCTCGACCGCATTTGAAAAGCGCGCGCTACACGTGGGCAACGGTCCTAACGTTCGCGGACCGCTGGGAACAGAATGCGCATGCGCCGTACGGGACTCTGGACGCTTTCCAAGAGGCAGCCCACTTGCGTTATGCGCATGCGCCCACTGATACGGTTTCCCCGCCTTCTCCCCTGCGTTATGAGCATGCGCACCATTCTCTCGAAGGCCTGATGATGCTATGCGCATGCGCGCGCTCCCTTGCTTCAGCCGCCTAGCTTTGCGTTCTGCACATGCGCGGCCGGAGGACCTTCACGCCCGGAGACCTCCCCCCTCCTTTCCCCTACCGCCCAGTTAATTGTTCTGCGCATGCGCTGACTCGGAAACGCTTCCTTTGCCGCAGCCCCGTCTTCCCTCTGCGCATGCGAGTCAATGGACCCTCCTTCCAGGGGGCGAGGCGCGGACGGGTACCCGGATGAACATGCCAGGCCCGGCACGCATGCGCGGTGCGGGTCTCTCTGGCTGAGTGCGGCGGGGAACTGGCCTGGCGGGCGGCGCTGGGAGCTGGGTGGGGGGAGCAGGGAGGGGCCGGGCCTCGCCCCACCCCCCGCACGGGGTGGGCAGGGCAGGTGAGAGCGGCGGCGCGAGCCAGGGGTCAAAGGGCAGGGAGGGGGCAGTGCTCTGGCCAGAGGGGTCAAGGGGCGAGGAGGGGGCGGGGTTGTGAGTCAAAAGGAGGGGCGGGGCGGTGGGCAGAGGGGGTCAAAGGGCGGGGCCGTGGGCAGGGGGTGAGGGTCAAAGGGCGGGGAGGGGGTGAGCGTGGGGGTCAAAGGGCAGAGATCCCCTAGGGCTAGGGGTCAGCCCCTGACCAGAGGGGCTGATTCTGCGGGGGGAGGGGTGTGCACCCAGGTAAGGCCATGTCTACACTTACAATCTTCCAGCAGCACAGCTGCACTGACAGCCGCGCGGCTGTGGGAGCGCACGTGGGGCTGCGTCACGTCGAAGACGCGCGCGAGCTCGCCCGGCGACGTAATAAAAGCCGCTCAACAAGCCGCTGTACCTGTGTCGGGGGCCAGAGTCTGCTGCTGATGTAGCGCTGGGCACCCAAGCGTTTATGCTGACACAATTTACGTCGCGGGGGGGGGGTGTCTTTTCACACCCTTGAGTGGCATAAGTGCTAGTGTAGACGTGGCCTAACTGGGGTCGGGGGCAAATGTCAAGTGAGCCAAGCTGGACACAGGGAGCGTAAGTGGGGAGGGGGGCCCGGATAATGGGGAGAGGATCCCGATTCATCCCCTTCCGCTTTTCCCGTCCCTCCCTGCTGCAGGTGGAGATGTCGGCTGAGGCCACAACGGCCCCGCTCCCAGCCCCCGAGGCCTGCGCCCCTGTGGTGTCCATGCAGCACCACCCTACGGGGGGAGCGGTGGGTGTGACCTTTGACCTAAAGCCCTTGAATCCCAGCAGCAAGTATGTGAAGTTGAACGTGGGGGGGTCCCTGCACTACACCACGGTGCAGACCCTCACCAAGCAGGACACCATGCTCAAGGCCATGTTCAGCGGGAGAATGGAAGTGCTCACTGACAGCGAAGGTACCTGCCCTGCTCTCTGCAGCACCCCTGATGGGAGAGGCCGAGGCTGGAGTAGCCCGGAGCTCCCTCCATACCCAGGGCTCCAGCCCCCCTCTGCTGGGAGAGGCCCTACATCCTTTTGTCTCTTCCCCTCTTCAGGCTGGATCCTGATCGACCGCAGCGGGCGTCACTTCGGCACCATCCTCAACTACCTGCGGGATGGCTCTGTCTCGCTCCCCGAGTCGCAGCGGGAGCTGGAGGAGGTGCTGTCCGAGGCACGGTACTACCTCATCCAGGGCCTGGTGGAGGACTGCCAGCTCGCTCTGCAGGTAGGGACCCGGTGGGGGTGGGGTCACTGAGGGCTCTGGGATTCTCCTGCTGTGGGCGTAGAGATACCTGGGGGCAAGGCTATGCCATGGGGATGGGGTCACTAAGGGAGTCATGGGTCACAGGAGGCTGCAGTGACCTTGCTGATCTCTTCGTCCTAGCAAAAGAGCGATGCCTATGATCCTCTGTGTCTCATTCCCATGGTGACATCCCCCAAGGAGGAGCAGCAGATCATCTCCAGCTGCTCCAAGGTGAGACAGGCGGGCAGGGCCTCCCTTATTGGTCTTTCCAGCCCCCCCAGGATCACCGTCTGTGCTGACACCTCCCAGCCTTCTCCCTCCCCTTTGGCACGAAGTTACGCTGAGCGACTTCTATGAATCCAGCCTCATTTCCTGTCTCTCGGTTTTTTTCCAGCCAGTGGTGAAATTGTTGCATAACAGAAGTAACAACAAGTATTCGTATACCAGGTAATCCAACGCTCCTGACCTGCTCCCTGCAGCGCCCCCTGCTGGGAGAGGCCGGGGCTGGAGTAGAAGTGAGTTCCCCCCAGCCCGCGCCCCTCCCCCTCCCCACAGCACCCCCTGCTGGGAGAGGCCGGGGCTGGAGTAGAAGTGAGTTCCCCCCAGCCCGTGCCCCTCCCCCTCCCCACAGCACCCCCTGCTGGGAGAGGCCGGGGCTGGAGTCGTTGGGAGTTCCCCCCACCCCGCGCCCCTCCCCCTCCCCACAGCACCCCCGGCTGGGAGAGGCCAGGGCTGAAGTAGTCAAGAGCTCCCTTAGAGCCAGTGCTCCTGCCCCACTGTCCAGACCACCCCCTGCTGGGCTGGAGGAGCTGGGAGCCCTCCCCACCCACGAGGTCTCTTCTCCGCAGTAACTCGGACGATAACCTGCTGAAGAACATTGAGCTGTTTGACAAGCTGGCGCTGCGCTTCAACGGGCGGGTCCTCTTCATCAAGGACGTGCTGGGGGACGAGATCTGCTGCTGGTCCTTCTATGGGCAGGGCCGCAAAATCGCCGAGGTCTGCTGCACCTCCATAGTCTACGCCACCGAGAAGAAGCAGACCAAGGTACCCCTGGGCCCTCGCACTTAGTACATTCCATGAGAAAATTGCCCCGCAGCACATTGGTCTATTCCAAGGATATACGTGAATCTCTCTTATAATGTTAGCACATGGTATGTTGCGAGGCAGTGTGGGTGGCCCCCCTCTCTCTGCTGTCACATGGACTCTTGGTATGATCCAGCACCCCTTGTCACCTTCACATTTGGTATGATCCGATGCCATCAGAGCAGTCCCCTCTTCTCCAGTCACATGCGCACTTGATATGGTCCAACACCATGTGGATACTCCCCCTGCATCATACTCTCACTTGGTATGGTCCTAGGCCATGTCCAATGCCACCAGCTGGTTCCCCCCATCTGTGGTTTTTCTTGGTATTTTCCATGGGTAGCCCATTATACTTGAAAAAATAACAGGAGTACTTGTGGCACCTTAGAGACTAACAAATTTATTAGAGCATAAGCTTTCGTGGGGATCCGAAGAAGTGGGTTGTAGCCCACGAAAGCTTATGCTCTAATAAATTTGTTAGTCTCTAAGGTGCCACAAGTACTCCTGTTATTTTTGCGGATACAGACTAACACGGCTGCTACTCTGAAACCTGCCATTATACTTGGTATATTCCAAGACAACATGTGACTTTTCTCTCCCCCTCCCCACCTCCGTGCTTGGTAGCTTCCAAGGCCACATGGGCACTTGCTGGTGGGATTCTTTGAGGCTGTGGGGGGCGTGGCTTGTAACCAGCCTGACCTCTGACCCCCACAGGTGGAGTTCCCCGAGGCCCGGATCTTCGAGGAGACCCTGAACATTCTGATCTACGAGACCCCACGGGTCCCCGACAAGGCGCTCCTGGAAGCAACGGGCGGGGCGGCCGGAGGAGGGGGCGGCCCCCACCGGGCTGACGAGGAGGATGGGCGGGAGCACCGCGTCCGGCGCATCCATGTCCGGCGCCACATCATGCACGACGAGCGCCCCCACGGCCACCAAGCCGTCTTCAAGGACTGAGCCCCACGGCCCCGTCCAGGTGCCAAACAGCAGGGGTGGGGCGCCCCGCCTCTCTGCCACACCCCCGCTGCCTCTCTGACCTTGACCCCTCTCTGCTCTTTGGGAGCTCTCTGCCTTGTGGCCTCTGACCTTTGACCCCTTTCTTCTCAGATTTGACTCCCCTGCAGTAGAGACCTGGGTAACACCCTGGACTGCGCAGGGGAGAGGGACATGGGAGGGGGCTCCTCGGAGTCCCCTCCTGCTTCTTAATTAATTACCTAGGCACCAACACCCATGTTTAACGAGCCTAATTCCTTTGCTTTTGTGGGTGTGTGGAATACCTGGTCTGTCCCCCATCCCGCTCCATCCTGGATAGATACCCGTGCCACAGCTGTAGCTCTAACCCAGCCCGGCACTGCAGGTCAGGCCGGGATCAGTCACCCACTGCCCCCCGGGGGCGGGAGACAGCAGGGAGGCCAGTTCTGGCTTATTGTGTGGTTGGGGGGGCTGGCTGAGCGGGGAGCTGCCAGCTACTCCAGCCCGGCCTCGCCCAGCAGGGGGCGCTGTGGGGTGTGGGGAGCTCCTGGCTACTCCAGCCCAGCCTTTCCCAGCAGGGGGCGCTGTGGGGAGTTCTGGCACTGGGAGTTTTGCTGCCTGTCCCACCCTCCCTTGCTTCTGGGGGTGAGGGAGTGACCCCCACTTACCAGCCTCAAAACTCTCCTTTCCTTGTCAAACTCCTGGTATGTTCCAACCCACCAGACTTCACACCCCTTTTCTACAAATGACATGGCACGACCCTAACCTTCCTACTCTGCCCTCCATGTGATACATGGTACAACCCCGCTACTGTCCTTACCACATACATGAAATTTACCTTTCCCCCCCAAAAATACAGGATGCTTCTTACCTGCATTGGCTAAAAGACATGGTACACCCCAACCTACTGGGCCCATCCCTTTCCCCACAAAATACAATGGAACGCACCACTCTGCTCGTCTGCCCCTGGCCAAATACAGTGGAATGCTCCATTCCCCTTCCAACCTCCCAATAAAATGGGAGGTACTGATCCCCTGCAATAAAATTTTGCTCAATCACCCAATATAAATTGGTACCTTCCAATCTCCTCCCCCTACAAACTACAGTGGGATATTCCAACCTGCCTCCAAATAATACAATGGGGTGTTCCAAGCCCCACCCCTCAAAATAAAATGGGACATTCCAACTTCATTGTTAAAGGAGATGTTCCAATCCCCTTCCCTTACAAAATACAGTGGGATGCTCCAACCCCCCTCCCAAATAAATTGGGATGTTCCAAAGCCCACAGAAAATACAATGGGGCAAAGGGGGAGAGGCTGGGGGCCCCATCCTCCCCCCTCCGCATACCGCCGCCCTCCCTCCCTGTTATTGTCATGTTTGTATAATTTATTTTAACGGGGTTTTTGCTTTTCTATTAAATTATTGTAATAAAGATTCCTGGGAAACGTTGTCTCCTGGCCCAGTTCTGCCACCACCACTGGGGGGGCCCTAGGGCTGGGTGGGAACTAGCGCCCCCTAGAGGGGAGAGGCCCCAGATCCCATCCCCCGCCCCCCCTGCACCAGTCCTTGCCCTGGGGCCGGGTGGAAACTAGCGCCCCCTAGAGGGGAGAGGCCCCAGATCCCATCCCCCGCCCCCCTGCACCAGTCCTTGCCCTGGGGCGGGCTGGGAACTGGCGCCCCCTAGAGGGGAGAGATCTCGTATCCCATCCCTTGCCCCCCTGCACCAGTCCTTGTCCTGGGGCTGGCTGGGAACCAGCGCCCCTAGAGGAGAGAGGCCCCGGATCCCATCCCCCAGGCCAGTCCCAGCGCTGAACCAGCCCCCCTTGGGCCCATCCTGGGCTCCATCTCTGGGTGACGGGGTCCTGACCTCTCGGGGGGCAGGTGGGGGTCTGGGCAGTGCCCGGCGCGACGGCCCCAGACACAGCCGTGCTAAGCACTGACATGGCAGGTGCTGAATGTTTTAATGAGGGGCTGGGGGCTTTGCAGAGAGTTCGGGTCCAAACAACGCGGGGCCAAGGAAGCCGTACACAGCGGGGCGGGAGACTTCGGGGCCCTGGGGCTGGATGGGAGCCGGCGCCCCCCAGAGGCAGTTCAGCGGGGCTGGCTCCAGCGTGGTCTGTCTGTCCTGGGCACCGACCCGCCACCAGCGCCACAGGCCGGCCCAGCTCCTAGGGGCCAGGGGCAAAGATGTAATCCAGGGCCTGGCGCTCGGCCCCGGCCACGTTGGGGTGCCACAGATCCACGATGAACAGCACAAGGGGCCCGTCCTCGGGGGGACCTGCGAGAGACGCTGGGCTCAGAGGTGCCCCTCACTCCCAACCCGCAGCCCTTGCTAGCCCAGCCCTGGTCCCCAACAATTCTGCCAGTGCCCCTCACTCCCGACCCGCAGCCCCTGCCAGCCCAGCCCTGCCCCCCCCCAGCTCTGCCGGTGCCCCTCACTCCCGACCCGCAGCCCCTGCCAGCCCAGCCCTGCCCCCCCCAGCTCTGCCGGTGCCCCTCACTCCCGACCCGCAGCCCCTGCCAGCCCAGCCCTGCCCCCCCCAGCTCTGCCGGTGCCCCTCACTCCCGACCCGCAGCCCCTGCCAGCCCAGCCCTGCCCCCCCCCAGCTCTGCCGGTGCCCCTCACTCCCGACCCGCAGCCCCTGCCAGCCCAGCCCTGCCCCCCCCCAGCTCTGCCGGTGCCCCTCACTCCTGACCCGCAGCCCCTGCTAGCCCAGCCCTGCCCCCCCCCCAGCTCTGCCGGTGCCCCTCACTCCTGACCTGCAGCCCCTGCTAGCCCAGCCCTGGTCCCCCCCAGCTCTGCCGGTGCCCCTCACCATTATGCGCGGTCGTGTGCAGGAAGGAGTCATCCAGCAGGAGGCAGTGTCCCTCGGACCAGCACTGGGGCTCGCCCCCCACCACCAGCTCACAGCCTGGGGGCACCGTCAGCCCTGCAGTGGGAACAGGTTGATTGGAGGGGAAAGGTCCCGGGTCGGTTCCACACCCCCTGAGCCAGCCAGGCGCCACCATGGGGCTGGATCAGAGCCGGTGCCCCCTGCAGGGGAAGGGCCCCGTTCCCCGCCCCCTGGAGGGGACGGGCCCCGTGCCCCGTTCCCGTACCCAGGTGGCAACGCAGGCGGACGTTGGTGGGCCCGTAGCGCCCGGGCAGGACGGTGCCTGGCTGCAGGACGCTGAAGCAGGCGTTGCCGAAGCGGTTGGCGCTGACGAAGGTGCGCAGGGCGGCCAGGGTGCGGTAGGTGCGGGGGCAGGCCCGGCAGTGCTGCGGCTGACACACGCCCCGGCGGTAGAGGTAGAAGCGCTGGCAGGGCCCGGGCGTCCAGCCTCGGGTGGCGCCCCCGGCCACGCCCTGGTACTCCCGCAGGATGGCGGGACAGGCGCGCTCCAGCAGCTCGGCGTCGTGCCGCTGGGCGTCCCGTGGGAAGCAGGGGGCCGAGGGCAGCTCGGGCAGGTGGAAGACGCGGGGGCTCTGGATGGCCGGGCGCTCGGGTCGCAGCTCCTCCCGCAGGGCCTTGCGCACCCGCCCCATGCCCGCCCACGAGTACCGCTGGGCGTAGGCCCGCAAGCTCCGGTGCAGCCGCCCGGCCCCGGGTGGCAGGCTGGGGGCTGGGCGCCCCCCGCCTGGTGGCGGCCCCGCCGGTGCCCGCTCACTGCCCACCCGGTAGCAGTACCAGACGAAGAGCAGGGCCAGCCAGGCCAGCAGCGCCAGCGCCGGCTCGGGGCCGGGGCACCAAGGGGGGGCAGCCGGCAGCAGGGAGGAGAAAAACCCGTCCAGCGCCCTGGGGCACGGCATCGCCCCTCGCCCCCTCGCTGCCCCTCCCCCCACTGCCCCTCCCCCCTCCCCAGTGCCCCCGCCCCTCCCCACTGCCCCTGCCCCTCCCCCTTCCCCCGTGCCCCCTGCCCCCTCCTCTGCCCCTCCCCGTGCTCAGTGCCCCTCCCACCCCTCAGTGCCCCCTGCCCCTCCCCCTTCCTCCGTGCCCCCTGCCCCCTCCTCTGCCCCTCCCCCCGCGCAGTGCCCCTCCCCCGCACTGCCCCGCTCCCCGCCGCCCGGAGGATGCTGCTGCCGCTGCTGCTGCTGGACCCGCTTCGGCTCCGGCCGGATCCTCCCCCCGCCCCCCCGCACGGAGTGACGCAAACAGCGGGGCCGCGCCCCCCCCCGCCCTAAATCCCCCCGGGGCCGCGCCCCCCCCACCCTAAGTCCCCCCCCCCCCCCCCCCGCCGTCTCTGGAGGTTTGGGTCTGATGGGGGCAGTGACCCATCCTGCCCCCCCCCCACGAGAACAGCTGGGACTCGGGAGCCTGGATTTGGGGTCAGGACAGGTCCGGGCTCCCGGGCCAGCACAGCCCCCGGCGGGGCGCGGACTGGGGTCTCCTCCAGCGGGGCGCAGCCGAGGGGCTCGGACCGGGGTCTCCCCCGGCGGGGCTCGGACCGGGGTCTCCCCCAGCGGGGCGCAGCCGAGGGGCTCGGACCGGGGTCTCTCCCAGTGTGGCTCGGACCGGGGTCTCCTCCAGCGGGGCGCAGCCGAGGGGCTCGGACCGGGGTCTCCCCCGGCGGGGCTCGGACCGGGGTCTCCCCCAGTGGGGCGCGGCCGAGGGGCTCGGACCGGGGTCTCTCCTGGCGGGTCTCGGACCGGGCTCTCCCCCAGTGGGGCGCGGCCGAGGGGCTCGGACCGGGGTCTCTCCCGGCGGGGCGCGGCCGAGGGGCTCGGACCGGGGTCTCTCCAAGTGGGGCTCGGACCGGGGTCTCTCCCGGCGGGGCGCGGCCGAGGGGCTCGGACCGGGGTCTCTCCCGGCGGGGCGTGGCCGAGGGGCTCGGACCGGGGTCTCTCCCGCCGGGGCCGGTCTAGTCCAGATGTTCCCTGCCCCACCGGGGTTCTGTAGCGTCTGCAAAGCGGGGCCCCGTGTCCTGTTCCCATTGGTAACTATCCAGCCGTCCGTTCATTGCCCACCAGACGTACCGGCTGTGAACATCTGCGGACCCCTCACAGCGACTCCCGCACCCCGAGTCACGGACGTCAAGTGTCAACAGTGAACGGCCTCGTAGCTATGCTGCGGATGGCCCAGCTCTCCGCGTCACGTAGGAACGGTGAACGCAGACCAACAGGGCCAGAGGGCACCAACGGGGTCTGTTGGTGGCCGGTCCGTACCGAAGCAATGACTAGCTTCACAGAGCTACATACATCCCTGCCCTCCGGCAGGGCACCGGCAGAGATCTGCCCCAGCAAAGTTCCTTTCAGTTTGCTGACCTCGATAATGAATAAATGACATGATTAATTTTGCTAATAACTATTCCTAATAGAAGCCCCACTTGCAGGATAACGGACTTCGTGCTAATACGGCTAATAACAAATAATGCCTAATAACCTCCCAGTAATGAATGACAATACTGGCACGGCGTCCAGGACTACGTAGCAGCCACAATGCGCTGAGGAAACCGACCCAAATCACAGTGATTGTGACCCGTAACTGCAGGAGACAACGAACCCGAAGGTTGAATAAGTATCGCACGTAAACAAGGCGGCCTCCCGGAATATTGGGACAGAAATAAGAAATACAGTGAGATTTAACATGACAAACAGGAGTTGCCTAAATATGACCTAAAGCAGGAGATTCAATCACGGAATGATTTCATCCCAACCAATCAGAACAATAACGAATTAGTACCCTCATGCTGAAGCTAATTGTGCTAATAAATAATAGGACGTATATTAAGATCTCCAATGAATGTTAACAAGCCCACAAAGAAATCTACATGAAGGCCTTCAAATGCAAAATGGTTTCAGTTTGCTCATGGGCCCGTTGCTTTGGCAGATGATGGTCGAATGGGATCCGACGGTGGACGGAGCCAGACGCCGTCAGCCTGGAAATCAGGGATCGGCTGTTAACAGGGAGGGGACAAACCGAGCAAGGGCTCAGGCTGGCCGGTTCTTCTCAAAGATCTGCTCAGGAATTCTTTGGGGGTAGGTCTCTCCCAACCTGGGGCCCCTGGACTGGTCTATGTTTTCCAAAGGGCCCTGCATCTCCGTTCGAAATTTGTTAGGGGCCAGAAATGAACGAAGGCTGAGAAGCACTGCTCTAAGAGAAACCCGAGACCGTCCTGCATAACGGACAGCACGTCTCCCCATCGGAAAAACGGGATCATGGCATCCACTTCCTTTACACCACGCTCTGTGACCTGCTCAGGAAAAGGCCTTGGTAAAAACTGGAGATCGTTATTCTTGGTGTCAATGGATTTGGTTGATTTCTGTTCGGCTTCTCAAACTATGGACTATGGTTTGCGATTGCTACTCTTACAAGTCACCCAATGGACGCATTTTGCCATTACTTCTGGGACTGTTCCACATGGTTATTGTTCATTGTCAAACTACTCCGAGGACTTGTCTACATGGGGACAGCCATGAAAATTAATCCGAATGAACTAAAGCGGGTGAAGTAAACCACACCTGTGTGGATGCTTTCAATCGGGCTTAGTCTACGTGACAAGGTCAGGTTGACATTTGTCACCTTGCGTCGACCTATTTGTGCATGTCTACACTCAAATTTGTCTCCATCTGGCAGCGACACGGTACAGCACCTCCCAGAATGGCCTTAATGTGGTCTTACACTGAATTAAGGCCATTTAGGGTCTGAATTAAGGTGTTTACGTAGGGTTTAATCCAGTTTAACTCATCCACTTCCAAGTCACACCTTTATCTATTTCCCATTACTTTTCCTGGGTGTGGGGTGACCAGACGTCCTGAAAAAATCGGGACCGTCCCAATTTTTTGGTGTTTGTCCCGCGTCCCGACCGATATCTGGTCGGGATGCAATTTGTCTCGATATTTTGCTCCGCTGACGGGTTTTTTTCCCTCCGCCGGCAGCACTCAGCTTTTTTTTTTTTGCTCCGCTGGCAACCCCCTCCCCGGTGTCCCGATATTTTCTTCCTCTCATCTGGTCACCCTACCTGGGTGTCCCTGTGGACAAGCCCCAGGCATTGCTAGGATTGTGCTTAGCACTTTTCCAATGATACAGAAAAGAAATTCTGTTTTTCTTCTTAAAATCCATTTGAATGGCTGTAACGTCGCATCCCGATTTTGAAGAGAAGAGAACTCCCAGACCTACAGACCCGGGCCATGGCCCAGGAGTGACGAAGAATTCTAGGCACCTCTAGCCCCATGTCAATGGGAAAAGGAGTGGAGAAGTGAAGTGAATTTAGCACCGTTATGAAGATGGCTACTATTCAAATGACCAGTCTGCTCTCGGCATATGAGCCAATCAGAATGGTAAGAAATACGGTTATTTCTGGTATTTACCAGCCGCAAAATGCCCTGAATAATAACCGAAAAGTGGGCATTACCAATTGCTCAGGTCGAGGTGAACTTCCTGGGGGTGGGGGAGCAACGGATCGGCTGCCCCTGGTGCCCCAGACGTCCGGCGAGGGCGCCGTGACGTGGTGAGCGCAAACCTGCTGCCAACATCCCCTCGCTGGGTGGGTTGAGCCTTTTGGCTGCGGGGTCCAGACCCTGGTTTTTGGGACGCTTGTGCAGCGTTAGCCCCGACGTTCCCCTGCGAGAGCCTGCGGTAAAATCCCCCCACGGCCAGCCAGGTAACTGCCCCGCAGCCAGGCGGGCCAAGCGGGCACGTGCAGAGGGCAGTGGGTGAGGTACGTTTGCGGCACTGGAGGGGAAAGCCGACGGCAGAAGAACACGAGGCAGAAAACGAAGGTCATTGGTTATGTCTACACTACGAGCACTGCACCGGCACAGCTGCAGGCACTTCTTCCATTTTCTCTCGGGATGATCCACCTCCCGAGGCAGCCGGAGCTGGGCCAAGGGAAGACTTCCTCCACCCACCTTGCCGCGTCTGCGCTGAACTGCGCGGAAGGATTCGATTTTGCTCAGCACCTCTCGATTTCACTGCGCCCACCCAGCCCCAACGCAGACCCACTTCCCGTGAGAATCGCCGGCGCATCCGCCACGCATAGGGAGAAACGTGCCGCCTGAGACGATATTAGCATCTGATGTCCGGTTATCGGCCCGGTCCCGGGGGCCGGGGACCATTTTTATAAGGCGTTCACGTTTGGAATCTCAAATCGGTTTTGTCTGACCCCCTCCCCCGTTTCTTGTGACCGGGACATGGAAATAGATACAAAGTCGCGCTGAAAATCCCTCATTTCGGGCCACTTGGCAAATTAATTTGAAAGAAAAACTATCTTAAAAATAAAACTTGTTATTGTCCGGCGAAATGCTACAAAACTAGACCCCCAGTTTTGGCAGCCCTCAGGACGGCCCTGGGGGTGTGTGTGTGTGAATATGAGCTGTGTTCAGTGCAAACCCGTGTGTGGCGGGCCCGGGTCCTATCCGCCCCCCATTTCCGAACACGAGCACTGAGATCAGGAGTCACCCCAAACCCATGAGCAGAGGGTCCCGCCAGCTAAGAGTTAGGTGAATATGGCCGGTCCCAAGGCCAGTGGGAGTTAGGAGCCAAAGGATGGTTGAGTATCTGGGCCATGAATGGTTTGATGCCTGGCACAGAAGAGCAAGTCCTGAGCTCGGCCGGCGACCGCTGGAGAGAGGACGATTGGCTCAGGGCTGCTGGGGCCTGGCCCACCTCACTGCTCCAGTCACGTACCCCGGGAGCCCCCGCAGAATGTCCCTGTTCACCCCCATCAGACAGAGCGGGTCAGTGCTGGGGGGGCAGGCGGGGATTTGAGAGGGTCAGTCTTGGGGGACTGAATTTGGGGGATCTCACTGGGCTCCCCCCTGCTGTGGTCCTCACTTTTGGAGGATCACAGGGCCCCGGTGCACATGGTCTGGCCTTGGTGTGTGGGAACGGGGGGCAGATGGGGACGTGAGGGGGCTGCAGATCGGGGTCCTGTGCTGGGGGGCAGGTTCCTGCAGCCCCGTGGCAAGGCTGGGCTTTGCACTCGGAGCCAAAAGGGATCCTGAGTCGGGGGGGGATCCCGCCAGGGAGACAGCGGCACGGATTGCCCTCGGCAGGGCCGAAAGCAAGCGCCCGGCCTGGTGTGACTGTCGCACTAGTGTTTCGCACGGCGTCGCAGCGGCAGGGGAAATGGCTCTAGGTCGTGATTGCAGAGACCTCGCCAAAGGCCTGGGAGGTTTCTCCCGCATGGCACCGGGCGGAAAAGTGGCGTTTCTGCTGCACTATCTGTAGCTGACTGGGGGGGGGGGGGCGTGCATTGGGGTTTGCATTCCGAAGACGGAGGCTGCTGGCGCCCAGCACCGAGGCATTTCTGCTGCGAAGCGGGCAGGGGACTCCAGCGGGCTGCGGCGACAAAGGGACCTGAGCTCGAAGGACCCAGGGGGTTCCCATTGCAAAGTTACACCCCTGGGGCGGGGGGGGGGGTGCAGGTAAGGAGCGGAAATCTTGGCTACCTGGTGCCTCTGGCTTGCAGGGAAATGCGGCAGCGGGGACTGAATTGCCCGGATAACAGCCAGAGAGGGATGGATCCTGCCAAATAGCAGAGGCTTGGGAATCTGTCTTCCTGCGGGGGGGGGGGGCGCTGTGTGCTGCGGGGGGGGGGGGCAGGTTCTGGTTGTGCAGAATAAGGCAGCGGGGAAGGGAGCTGCTGGGGGTAGTTTGCAGCAACCCCCGCCAGCCCGAGCCGGCCGCGCTTTGCCTTGCAGAGGAGCAGGTGTCTGGCCAGGCAGCCGGGTGCGTTCGCCTCGCCGAGCCCAGCCCCGCTCCGCTCCCCAGCGCTGCCTGCAGCGCCCGGCCCCCCCGCCGGGGAAGGAAAGCGCCAGAAAAGGTATTTGCAGGTCTGAAGAAACCCACCATGGGCTGCTCCGGGCAGGTCGCGTCCTGGCTCCTGCTGCTCGTGGGCTCGGCCCCTCTGCTCCGAGGTAAGGGGGGTGCAAAGGGGGGGGGGCCGGGCCCGGGAGAGACGCAGAGATTTGGGGTTGCAGAAAGAGAGGGGGGAGGGGACGGGCCCGGTGGAAAATGCAACCTGCTCTTTGTGCGCAGGGCGGGGGGCGCGTGGAGATTGCAAAGGGGGCTGGTTTGGGGGTGCAGAGGGGATGGAAATAGCGGGGTGCAGTGGGGGGGCGGGTATAGGGGGACTGGGAGGGGA
>NW_027045128.1:0-43810 GCF_028017835.1 Emys orbicularis
AACCCCTACATTTTCAGTCATTTCCATTGCACAACTCCAGTAGGGGCAGAACCGGGCCAGGCTCATGTAGTGAGGCCATGGTTCACACCTGGTGTGATCTGGCCACTTACTTGCGGAGAGCCTGCTTTTATGCAAAAAGTTGCACAACCTGATGTCACATGCTGCATCTGATAATTAGGTCCAGTGGTAGGCGCCTAGGTCACAGCGAGGTGCAGGATGGCACCTAGGCTAAGAGTGGTACTAGAATCAAGGTCCAGGGACACACCAGGATCAAAACCGAGATCAGAGTCCATCAACAAAGCAGAAACAGAACCAGAGCCAGTGTCCAAGTCCAGGTCATTACCCCCTGCTGTGAATCTCACAATTGTTGGCTCACAGGAAATCTGCAAAGGTTTTCATCAAACTTCATCTGCGAGGATTTCCAATCTAACACTCATTTGGGCAAGGGACAAATGGAAGACAGATTTCAAAACACACTATGGACATTTTAACTGTCTGATATGCCATTGGAGCTAACTAACGGTCCCCTGACCTTGCAACCCTTCATCAGAGATGTATTTGGGGACAGTGTCATCTATTCAGGTGACATACTCCTCTTTTTGGAGAACCCAGAGCAGCACACACACCTCATCCAAACCTGGAGAGGTTTCGGCAGCGTGGTCTCAACACAGAATTGGAAAAGCGTACCTCCAGCCAACTCTCCACAGAGTTTTGGGGGTACATCCTCTCCCCAGGAGGTGATACGATTGATGCAAATAAGGTGGAAGCCATTCATAAATGGGACAAAGTTTGAAGTCCTCAAGAAGAGCAGCGCTTCCTAGACTTCACCAGCTTTACTGCTGCGTCGGCCCAGGGTTCTCAGAGCCAGTAACCCCCACGAGAGCTCTCCTCCACAAAATGGCCGCCTTCGTTTGGTCACCCAAGTTCCAACAAGCCCGCAAACAGCTCAGAATTGCCTTCACCACTGCATCTATTCTGACGCACAGCATTCATCGTGGAAGTAGACGCATCTACTTTGACCACCAGGGCCTGCTTTATTTGGTGTTGCCAGATGTGGGCCGAAATTCAGACTTAGCTTGACTCACGTGACTTCTGCGCTTTCACCAAGGCACCACGCACCTAACTTCTTGGCATCTCATGCCTCTGGAGACCCTGCTCCGTCCATGGCAGCCATTGCCAGGAATTTCACTCATTCAAATGGCCACATGATGGAACTGACTCTCATAGATCACCTGACCAAGATGGCGCGCTTCATCCCTCTGTGCACGAGTCCCTTCGGCTGAGAGGACAGATCAGCTCCAAATTTCCAAAGGCCAATGACACCTTTGTTTTGCTAACTATAGATTTCCCACTGATTTCATGCCACACTACTAATGGCCTCTCCGAACTTCCCAGCTATCGACCTGGGTCAACAAATCCATTACATTCAAGAAGAACGAAGGGAGCCCCTCGAGGACACTAGGAAGGAGTCAGATATTATACAGACTGCTGATGACAAGAGGGAAGCCATTTGCTGAAGGGAGGTACCAAGTCCCTGGCACTGACCCAATCCCTATGCCTCGTCTGTTGGAGCAGTTCCTGACCCATCCCCCTTGGATGACCTTCTGATCCCATCCTCCTCCCCTGGCTCTAGGGAGCAAACTCTGGGTCCCTTCCCTCACTCTGGCACAATCCGTGCCCAGAGTGACCAAGCCCCTCACAGACAATGGGACTGTCCTCCCTTCTCCTCCTTGTGGGGGGGACTACTACCCCCATTTTACAGACAGGGAATGAAGGTGATGAAGTGACCTCTCCAAACTCACACCTGGAAATGTGGAGGAGATCTGGGAACTGGACTGGGTTTTACAGGACTGCCCTCCCCACAGAGGCAGCTTCACTTTCTGCCCTTCGTTCTCTCCTCCCCTCTTGGCCCGTCTTCGATGGGGATCTCTGAACTGGAAATGAGCAGGGGCTTCCTCCCCCTCTGTCTTCCAATATCTGGGATCTGTCCACAGCAATGCAGCCTGCAGCTGGCCAAGCTTGGGGAGCCATAGCCTCATCCTGTGAAATCGAGAAGTGCTGGCTCTCAGTGATGCTTAGACGGAAAACCACGCACCCCACACAGAGGTTGGAACCCCCCATTCCCAGGTTGTTCTGAGGAGCCATGATTTCTCCAGGAGCTGGGTAAGGGCACAGTGAGCAGTCTGTCAGAGGTAGGGGAGGATCATGTAAGGGGAGGGTCTAAGAGAGGAGGAGCATGAGCTAGGCTCTGTATTTGAGCTTGGCAGGGATCAAGAGAAGGGACAGGGGCTATTAGAGGGCAATGCGAGGTGCAAGGGGGGTCGGAGATGGGGGCAAGGCCTGAAAAGTTCAGCTACTTTAGATCAGCTGTGCCAGAGAATCACCGCTTGAGGTGACTGAAAGCTCTGAACTGGGGCTGGCCAAAAGCATCCTCCTCAGATGGGAACATCCCAAAAGTCTGCAGAAGCTCAGCCTCTGAGGTGAACATTGTGGCCCAAACCTCTCTCTGCTCTGTACCTCGCAGGATTCCAGCCGGCAGTTCCAATCCAGGAGGAAAACTCTGCCACTGAAATCTCACAGCACCTGTGCAGTGAAGTGCCACTTAAACCCGCTGTGATGCACAGAGCTTGCCCTGGCTGTCTGCACAGGACTGAATTTCACCCCTTCAGAGTGTAAGGAAATAATTGGCTGAAGGCCTTTTTCTTTTTGGATGGCTGTCTAGTGGGAAAAATCGATGGGGATTTTTAACCTGTTTCACTCCCATGACTGGTGCTTCAATGATGCAGAGAAGTGCTGATGCATTGGTTGATTTCCCCAACTTTTAATCTACTCTTTTCTTCTCTTTTAACAGGTATTCTAAGGGCACCCCATGCTTCATATGGGATTCTTGGGTGGGCAGATTGCATCAGACCTGCACCTGAATAAATAATAGTGAATGAAATATGCAGACACTAAAGTTCTGCAGCCAAATTCTCAGAAACCTTCCTCTTCAATGTAGGATCAGGATTTTGTTTCTAATTGATTTTTTTTAAAAGTGCTAAGCAGATACTACACTGTAATAAGAGGAAACAGAAGCAAAAACTGAAAGGATGTTACTTAAACCAATGAACAGATGCAGAGAGTGGAAACACGGCAAAGCAAACAAATGAATACTATGAGTAAATAACCTGAAAGCAAATAGGGAAGAAAACCTCATCTGGGTAATTGTGGCTCTTGGGACAAAAATCAGGTTCCTGGTACGTAGCCTGGCTGAGATCATCCCTTTTCCCTGGATCCCAGAGCTGGGATTCAAATGTCATTCTCTGCGTGTTGTCCTTATTTTATTCCTAGGAAAAGGATCCCCAAAGGAGTTGTAAGGATCCTGGACTCTAATGTCTGCAAGAAGCTTCAGCCACCTTCACAGGTAGAAGTCACTGTCTTTCCTACAATGCCACTAGTGCTCTTCCTGCTCTCCAGATCTGCTCCCTCCAGCAGGACAGAGACACCGCTTAACTCCCCGAGTCCTGATTTCCTGCCATTCTAGGGGTTGAGGGGTTTGCATTGCCCCCACCCCCACCATCAGAGACTTTTCCTATGGGAATCTCCCTAGAGCAGGGAAGAAATCTGTTCTTCCATTAGAACCAGACTGCTCAGTAAATCCACCCACACTGACCTCATCTCAGCTGCTTTGTTTATCCGAGATTAGTGGTATCTTTGGAAAACCCTTAGAGTGCCGGGGTGTGAGGTGGAGCACGGGCGACGGGAGCTCCAGGAGATTCCCCTGAAGAACACCACCCTGTCTTTCTCTGGTCAGCTTAAAGTTCGCCGTCCATTGTGGAGGTGAAGACCAGATGGGAGCTGCTGGATTGACCTTGATATACCATGTCCTTGAGTGGATGAAGGACCTACATCTCAGGGATGGCCAGCAGCAGATGTAACACATGTGTCCAGGAATGGGCTAAACAACCTACACTGATAGGTAAGTACATTCATGGCCACATGTAGACATCACAGGAAATGGTGGGGATTGAACCAGGGTCCTTCAGCACAAGCCCATCTCACTCAGTGTCAACCAATCCAGCTCCAGCCATTAGACCGCGCCCCCTTCCAGAGCTGCTGAACCCAGGAGCCCTGATTCTCAGACCCGGGCCTCACATCACAAGGCCAAACCTCCTCCCATTATGGGCGCTGTAGAAGGGACCATTGGCAAAAAACCCTCGTCATTCCCCCTATCAGAGACTGCAGCCACGGGTGACAAGTGAATGAGCTGAGATCTCCCCTGTGGGAATCCGAGGGGCTGCGCATTTGGGTTTCACAGGGAAGGCCTCTGGCAGCCACTGACAGAGTGTTCCTCGGAGGAGATTTTCCGTCTCTAACAAAGGGTTTCTGTTCCCCCAGATCTCAGCCGCTCAGCAGAGTGCGGGAGAGCCGAGTGCTGATGGGCTAGTGGGGTCCCAGGAGTCGCTGTGCAGCAGGTGCAGTGTCTGCAGTCACCATGGGCCAAACCCTGCGCTCCAGACAACCCAGGCTGTTTCCCTGGATTGCCAAGGGGACTTTGGCTTGGGGAATCGGTGGCTGGTGCCTGTGTCCACAACTGGGATGTTGTCATGAGGCTACTCAATGGTCCAGGAAGCGCCATGCGAGCAAGGGGAGAATGGACATTAGAGAGCGAGGCGGGGACCTCTGCGGAGCTGCTGCAGTCGAGCATCCACAGCCAGAAGAGAGACGATGGGAAACGCGCTTCGATGGCTGGCCACAGCCGCAGCAGCTGTCTCCTCAAGCTCTGCTCACGCTCTAGCCAACAGAGGCAGGACAAAGAGCCACCCAGTGAGAGCCTGGCTTGCAATTCGCAATACGCGCTTTTTTCAGTGGATTATGCTGTCCTGACAGTCTATTTCCTGCAATGTGCACATCCAGCCTCCCTGGCTGACCTCAGTGGGAGTTAGGTTCTCCGTGCCCACAGGACAGGGCTGGCCTTACCATGAGGCGAACGGAGGTGGCTGCCTCAGGTGACAGACTGTGGGGGGGCACCACTAGGACCCAGAGTGTAGAAAATGGTGTCTGCTGCTGGTGCCTATGTATTCTCCCTGCTCGAGATGCACAGAGATGGTGGCGTGCTGGGCTGGAGGAAGGGCCCATCCCTCCCTTCTCTCCCCAGGGAGCAGAGCCTCCTCTGCCTGCAAATCCTGCAGCCCGCCCGCTGTCCGAGCATGCCATGCAAGCCGGCCCCGGCTGCACGGCGCTGACAGCACAGCTCAGCCCCAGCAGGGGTCTTACACTTCCCGCCGCAAGCGGCTCCACTCTCCGTCTGGCTGCTGCTGTGCAGTCTACAAGGGAAAGGAGCCATTACTGGGTAAATGTACCTCTCTGTATCGATTCCCAAGCAAAGGCCTTCGCTGGCTTTTGTTGGCCGCTCGAGGGGCTCGAGGGGACATCAAAGGTCCGTGGCCCGGTGCGCTTGGCACCAATAAAGACACCGAGGGGAGAAAGCAAGCCAAGTTTATTTCAGAGCTCTGAAATGGCACTAGGAGACCAGCATGTCTCAAATCCAGTGCAACAAATACAAATAACTTTTACCTTTTATACTTCAAGCAGTCTCTGTGTAAGCCTTTGTCCTGTTACTCCCTCTTACTCCTCCCACCCCTCCCTTCTCTAGCAGTTACAGTTAGAAAAGTTCCCATACGCCTGCTTATCTTTTGGCCTTGCAAGGCCTGTTTACAGCAGTCTGCCTGCTAGAAAAGCTGACCAATACATTTCTGCTTTAGCCTGTAAGCAGTGAGCACAGAAGTAGGTGAGAGTTCACAAGATGGAGTTTGGGGGTTCAGATTGGCCCAGAGCAAGAGAGTTTCATCGACACTTTGGTCTTCCGCTCTCCCGAGTTACCTGGTAGCTATGCCTAGTGGACCCCAACACTTTCTAAAGGGCAGGAGAGCAATTCACTGGGAGCGTGGTTCTTCTCAGACACGTCCTCCCTTCCTACAGTCTGCGATCTGCAGCCAGGACTGGTGGAGCTAGATCCTGAGATGGTATAAACTGGACTAGCTTGAGGATCATAAATCAAGCACTTTAATACTTCAAGTGTCTATTTTGTTTTAAGTCTTTAACAAATAAAAAAAATACATGCGGAACCACATACACCTCTACCCCGATATAACGCTGTCCTCGGGACCCAAAAAATCTTACCGTGTTATAGGTGAAACCGCGTTATATCGAACTTGCTTTGATCCGCCGGAGTGCGCTGCCCCGCCCCCCCCCCTCCTCCGGAGCACTGCTTTACCGCGTTCTATCCAAATTCAGGTCACATAATATCAGAGTAGAGGTGTATGTGCATGAATATTCTCTCATTTCTCCTGGGATATGTGTCAAACTGCCTCTCCAGGGCAACCTCTTGTTACTTTTTGATTCAGGCTGCATTTGCTCACCAATGACTTTGCATGTTGCTGGCCCTTTGGGGAGCTGTCTCCCAACCCCAGGACTGTACATATGCAATCCCTTTTTGGGGTTGTAACCCTGTGTTTCCCTCTCCCAGCACTGAGTCCTTCCCTGTCCCCTTTTCCTCAAGAGCTGTGGTCTGCGCTCTCTGGGCTAAGCGTGTCTACTTTTTGATCAGAGGCACCGTTTCCCAGCAATTTCCCCTCCCCTAGAAACACAATAAAGAGAGAGTTACTATAGGCATTAGCATCTCACCAGAGATCACTGCTCACAGAGTGAAATATGGAGACCTCGCTCACGTCTGCGCAGAAGGAAAGCTTGGGAGGCCATTCAGAGATAGATGGTATGAATGTAATTCAAGATGTGCAGTTCCTCTTTATAAAACAGACACATAAAATGATACCTCAGTTAAATGTGGCCTCAGGGGGCATTTTTCAAAAAGAAGCAGGAATGGTTAGACAATGGGAACATCCATCTTTGAGTCACATATGACAAAAAAAAGTTTGTCAAACCAATATGTTTCCAAGAAACATTTCAGTTTAGACTGACTGGCATTTTTCAACAGAAAATAGTGTAGTCAACAATTTTTCAACCAGTTCTTCACATTAACTTTCTAATTAGATTTCTCCTTTCTCGCCCCCGCTCCCCTGTATTACAGGCTGTAGGTGCTCTTCCTAATTTGAAACACGTACATCAAAGCTGAAGATCTGAAAGACAAGTCCTAGGTTAGAGAATTGTCTTTTGTAACTAGAAAAGTAACCTACAAGCTTCAACCACAGACATGCTGGAGGCATCAGCCCATCCACACATCAGCCCAAATCTAGCCTGGGAAAGAAGATGTGCTTGACCACATTCCCAGAATGGTAACATATCCAAAGGATTGTGGACCAAAGTAGAAATGAGTGTGAAAGATGGTGACTCTCTCTCCCCAAAAGATGCCCTGTCCCTAGCTCCCCATTTGAATCAAAATATTTCCAGAGTAAAAGTTCTTCTTCAGAAGATACCAAGAGGAACTGCCCTCTTTCAAAACAGCTTGCATCTTCTATTCTCCAGGATGGCTCTCTGTGCTGACATGGACCACTAGCTTCTGTGAGGGCAGCTTGACTTTACTGCTGTTGGTAAATAATGGCAGGTGGTGGTCATATTGAAAGAGGACCTCTTTGCTTAAAGGCAGCTTTAGCCTTATTCCTGTCAACAATTATGAGAGCTGGTGGCGATTTTGAAAGGTTGCAATTCTCTGAAGAAGAACGATTCACCATTAAAACTTTCGGAAAATGTTCCCCTTACCTGTGGAGTTTTTACACACATACACATAAATTCTTATGCATCAACCATTTTAGCAGAAAACTTCAGCTTTTTCTAAAAAAAAAATAAAGCTCAAACTCTGGACATTTTTATTTCTCTTCTCTGGACTTTTTCAGTTCTAATATATCTTTTTTTTTTTTAGATAGGGCAACCAGAACTGCACAAAGTATTCAGGGACTGAGGATACAATGTATTTATATATAGGCAATATAATATTTTCTTTCTTATTATTTATCCCTTTCCCTAATGGTTCCAAACATTAAGTTAGCTTTTTGTACCACCACTTCACATAGTTTTCAGAGAACTGTCCACAATGACTCCTAAGATCTCTTTCTTGACTGGTAACAGCTAATTTAGACCCATCATTTTGTATGTCTAGTTAGGATTATGTTTTCCAATGTGCATTACTTTGCATTATCAACACTGAATTTCATCTGTCATTTCCTTGGCTGATCGTCCAGTTTCGTGAGATCCCTCTGTAAGTCTTTGCAGTTGGGTTTGGACTTAACTATCTTGAGTAGTTTTGTATCATCTGCAAGCTTTGAAACCTCACTGTTTACCCCTTTTCCCAGATAATTTATGAATATGTTTAATACAGTTCTTTATGGAACCCCATTGTTTACCTCTCACCATTGTGAAAGCTGACCATTTATTCCTACCCTTTGTTTCCTGTCTTTTAAATAGTTACTGATCCATGACAAAACCTTCCCTCTTACCCCATGACTGCTTAATTCACTTACAAATAGTCTTTTTCTTAAGCAGGGTTCTGTAACTTTTTGTGCAGACTAGACGGTCAATATAACACTGTGTCGTGGAAAAACGACCACGCGTTGTGTTTGGATCAGAATCGCCCGAGGCCCCTTTATTACCAGCATGCAAGGGGGGTACCAGCGAACTGGCAGTCCCCCCGAATACAGATTTTTCAACAGCTTTTATAGCAAAAAAACACAATTAGTAATACACACGTCCTTGTTCACATTATTGCCATAATTGGATAAATGCTGTGCAATTCAGTGGAGACCCTGACATGATTATTTGTTCTCACTTCTTCTCCCCATTATTCCTGGGGGAATTCTGCACCATTGCACAATGCACAATTCACATCGCATTAATATTCTGTGCAGAATTTCCTTCACCTCCCCCAGATTTGGTATTGCAGAGCTGTTGGCTGCCACTAGAGGCCGCTGGACCCAGCAGAGCCCAGCTCCCAGCTTGCCCATAGAAGATGCTGCCAGGGTAGAGAGATGGAGATGAAGGGTTCCTGGCACACCTTGAAAGGAGGAGGTGACATGCAGGAAACTCCATACAAGCACAGGGCCCAGCATCAGGTTGTTTCTCTCTCTGGATCCCTGGGCTTTGGAAACGGAGGGGTGCGAGTGTCTGAGCTGGGAAGGCTGCAGCTGGGCTCTGGGGGACTGTAGGGGGTGCAGGTGTCTGGGCCAGGGGGGCCCTGTGGCTGGCAGGTATTTTGAAAAATTACCAAAATAATTGAAACCGGTGTGATTATATAGTGTTATTTGACAAATTAAATATGCAGAATTTTAAAATATTGTTTTGGTGCAGAATTCCCCCAGGAGTACCCCATGGAGACAGCTCTGTACAGTGGAGTATATGGCTGGGGTAGAGATTTTTATTATTATTATTCTGATCTGGTTTACACAGGTTTTACACAGCTGGAACTCCAGGGGATTTCAGTGCCGTTCCTCTTGATTTGCATCTGTTTATAGCTGTTTAAAAGAGACCTGAATCAAATCTGACTTCAGATTTCAATTTTCAGTTTAATGGCCTCGAAACCCGCCTGTCACAAGCACCCCCTCTCAGGCCGATAAGTGCCTACAGGTCTGTCGCATCTTACGCGCATTTAACATGCGCAATTTCAGCTTTACGCAGTCGGCAAAAAAAAAAAAGAGAGAGAAAAATAACAATTTTAATACGGTACCTCTAGTGCGGGCGATTCCGCCCGCCATTCCACTCAACGTAATTTTGACTATACGCGATTTCCGCTTTACGCTCTAACTGCGGAACGTGATCCCAGTGTAAGATGTGACAGACCCGGACAGTCACTCAGTTTGGAATAGGACAGCACCCACTGGTGCAGATTCTCTCTTTAGAAGGAATTTGGTCTGCAGAAGCATTTGGATTCACCGGTCTTTTTATGAAACACTGAATAAACACACAGAAATTGCCAGATTGGATCAGACCGGAGCTCCATCTAGTGTCTTGTCTCTGCTAGTGGCTAGTACCAGAGGTTTCAAAAGAGGGTTTAATAACTTTCAATAGGCAGATGTGGAATAATCAGCCCTTCCCCACATCCTGCCATGATCTCTAATAATTAGAGATTTGGTTAAGTCCTGAAGCATTATGTTTAGTATACTTTAAGCATCCGCATCCATACACTATGCCATATAAAGCTGTCAAATCCCTCCAGTTGCTTTGCAGTGCTGCTTTAACAGCTCTCCTAGGATCTACAGACATTTCCCAACTTCTCAGCACACCCAGAATAAAGCTCAGACCAGCAAGGTACTGAGCACACTAGCCCCAATGCAAGGAAACATAAGCACATGCTTAACATGCTTTAGACTGTAAGAAGCCCCATTGAAATCAAGGACCCTGGGGTTCTGGTCTCTGTTTGCACCTCCAGTCACTACTGTAAAACAAACAACATTGAACTACGGGCAAGTTTCAACCACATGCCAGGCTCCTTCTAGGATCTTTTGATTTTATATGTATGACACAACAGGACACCCCCCTCAGGAATGGAGAGATTGAAAAGGTCTGGGGAATCACTGCTTAACCCCTAGCCCACTGCCTTTCAGACCCACGACGCCCAGTCAAACATTTTCCCTCTTTTTCATGCAATTTGATCCCTTCTGCCTCCTACTGCTGCCACCCCCTTTCTGCCCTCACCCAAACACCGCGGAGTTTTCATCTCACTCCCTTGCTCCCAACACAGCTCAGACACAGGGCAGGGGGAAAAGCAATTCTAAAGGCTGGGGAGTCTGCTGCGTGGCCTACAGAAGCAGCGGTATCCTCGAGCTGAGAACTGGGCAGGCAGAGGAAGGGGGCAAAAAACAGAGCCATACCCAGCTACCAGCACCAGCCATCTTAACAAAAAGCATCACTCGATCCATGATAGATTCATAGGACTGGAAGGGACCTCAAGATGTCATCAAGGGCAGCCCCTGCACTCATGGCAGGACCAAGCACCATCAAGAACATCTAACCTGCTCTGAAAAATCTCCAATTATGGAGATTCCACATCCTCCCTAGGCAATTTATTCCAGTGCCTAACCTCCCTGACGATTAGAAATTTTTTCCTAATGTCCAACCTAAACCTCCCTTGCTGCAATTTAAGCCCATTGCTTCTTGTCCTATCGTCAGAGGTTAAGGAGAATAATTCTTCTCCCTCCTCCTTGTAACAACCTGTTAGGTATTTGAAAACTGTTATGTCCCCTCTCAGTCTTCTCTTTTCCAGACTAAACAAACCTAATTCTTTCAATCTTCCCTCATAAGTCATGTTTTCTAGACCTTTAATCATTTTTGTTGCTCTTCTCAGGACTCTCTCCAATTTGTCCCCATGTTTCCTGAAATGTGGCGCCCAGAACTGGACACGATACTGCAGTTGAGGCCTTATCAGAGCTGTGTAGAGTGGAAGAATTGCTTCTCTTGTCTTGCTTACAACACTCCTGCTAATGGTAGATTGTCTGTCACTTGAAGTCATTCCAACTGGATATCTAGCTAAAAGATGTGTGAGAGCTAAAAAAATAATAATTATAGGCTCGATACATAAATTATTGGGCAAGGTTTTGTTATGCAGGAGGTCAGATTAGATGATCACATTGACCTCTTCTGGCCTTAAACTGTATGAAAAATCAGTTTTACCCAATCAGGGGCAGTAAATTGTAAGGCACTATTAGGCACTAATTGTAAGGGTAGGGTGATTGCTTGGCATCTACACGAACAAAGTTAAAGTTGTTTGTTCGCTGTAACTGTGCTTTTTCCATAGTTTAACACATCTGGATTTCTTTTAAGCCTAACTTTGACGCTGAATTCACTGAGTGCTCCCTACGGAAAGAAAGACTGAGCCATTCATTTCCAGTTACACTGCTCTTGAGACTTCTTCCTGTGACTTAGCAAAACAGCGAGAGCTTTCCGTAAAACTGAGCAAAGGCAAATAAACAAATCTACTTAGCATGTTAGAGCACCAAGGAGGGCATTGTAATGAGCCCCTCTGTGCCTGGCTTGAGACTATAATTGGAGGTGTGACTTCAGAGACTTGATCCTTAAATGCCACAGAAATGAATATATAAGGTTTTTGGTGCCCTAACATGATCCCTTAGGGATAAAGAGTGATTGAACACTCTGTTCCACCAGTAGCTATGATAGAATACTTCTTTCCTTCAGTGGAGGTGGGATAGCTATTTTCCTTCAGTTCTGATTCCTGGACATAACTTTCCATTTTCTCCATTTACTTGGAAATGTGATGTTAGCGCAGTCAACATTGCAAGTTGAGACAGACATTGTTCGTTTGTTCATTTTTCTGTCTCAGGGTAAATTACAGGGGCAATGGACATGGTTCATGGAAGACCCTGAAAGGTCCAGATGGATATTAGGTAAGAATCCAGGATTATACATAGAGATGAATCTGAGTTACACACTTCAGATCTGGAATCAGATTCAGATCCGACTTCTTCAACCTTTGAGGATTTTCAGATTCTGGGCTTTTCAGCCAATTATAGAGATAAATCAGGGTTATAAAATTTGTATTTATTGTTGTTGTGTTATCAATTAGAGGTCAAGGCCCCACTGTACTAGGTTCTCTGGAAAAACATAGTAAGAGAGGGAGTGTGAAGCAGAGCCAGGAATTAAAGGACTATCTCAATCTAGTGCCCCTACTGCCAGTCTGACCATTATCCAGTGTTGTGTATGTGTGTGAGTGGGGGTGGGGGAGGACGGACACTTGGATCCAGTGGGTTCTGGTGTGGCCGATCTCTAACCATAAGGGGGAAATAACAGTAATTATTTGCACTGCGGCAGCCCCAGTCATGGTCGTGTTTGTTTGAAAACTGTAACCAATGGGAAGCAGTGGGAGGGCAGAGGCGGTAGATGACATTGCAATAGCAGAGGAGCCTCATGGTGTTGATAGACTGTGAAGGGGCTTGGATTGAAAACAAGCTGTTTGTGTTCGATTAAATGGGGACGGGGGAGCCAGAAGAAGGAAGCAAATGGAGAAAGCCTCACTTCTGAGGTGTTACATAGTTTTGCCTTCATGTCTCTTCAGCCTTCTTTCTTCCTTCTTTCTCTCTCCACTCTCCTCACACTCCTCTCTGATACAGCATTTTCTCCTTTTATCTCATTCTCTCACCTGTGGCTTCATGTAATCCCCCTATGCTCCCTCTTCCAAGCATCCTCCCTCCCTCCTTCAGAGCCTTGCACACAGCCTTCCATTGTTGCTTCTGTGCCAATGTTATTCCTTCACCATTTCCCGCCTGTATCATATTCCTGTGTCACGGCGAATGACCTAGAGAGACGAAGGACCTGGCAGTGTGTACCACTAGTAGGCATAAGAAACTGGGACTGGAGACAAGTGGCCAGAAACCTCCTAGAGCAAGGATAGCATAGATTGAAGGCACACTCACCAGTTCTCACGGTATTTGGTGCTTCTCTTAAAGCCTCAGCTCCTTCAGTCATGTGATCAGTTAAGAATCTCAGATTTTTTTTTAAGTATGTTTCTAGCCCTCAGGGTTGCTAAGAAAAGCTTGAAAACGTGACTCTCTCCAGGGCCCAGAAACATTGTTCCATTGCAATTTGCTGACTGAGTGAAATTGGAACATTTCGTCAAGAAGGGCCAATTTCACTGCAGCACCACGGAATTAGGAAACTCTGCCTACATCAGAATCCTGCCTGGTTTCTGCTAGTTCACCGGCCCAGCTCCTTTGCAACCTGCCCAATGGCCTGCTAGCAACCTCAGAGCTTCCAGAGTCCATGGCCTTGGAGCAGATACACATGCAGATTGCCCTAGGGGCTGGGAACATCCAAAATTGTCAGTGTCCATGACTCCAGGGATCCATTCCCTTTTCCAGAGACTTTTCAAAAACTGTGGGTTTGTTCCTAAACCAAATTCTGAAATATAAAAATCTTGCACAAAACAGAATTACACTTCCCTGCCCCCTCTCTAAACCCTTTGTGTATTATTTTTAAAAGATCTCAAGATTTTAAGCCAACTGCATGATTTTTGGAAGCCTGATAATGGTTTTCAATTGCTTGGGATTAGCAACACTGCCAGGGGATGTGTTATGAAGCAGCAGTAACCAAGTGACTGGGACATAACAGACATTGTAGTCATCTAAAAGGATTATCTGGAATAGGGTGACCAGATGTCCCGATTTTATAGGGACAGTCCCAATTTCTGGGTCTTTTTTCTTATATAGGCTCCAATTACCTCCCACCCCCATCCCGATTTTTCACATTTACTGTCTGGTCACCCTAATCTGGAAGGATTTAAAGTATGAGTGCTTTCTAACTTACCCTCAGTGAGCAGACAATATAAAGTACCTAGCTCAAACTCAAACCCATGCCAGGTATATTTCATTGGAGAAAATTTGTGATAATGTACATGAATCCGGAAACTCCCTATGGGGAACTGGATGCCTAATTCCAGTCAATTTTATGGAGACTTGGATGTCTAAATCTCCTAGACAGCCTTGAAAACCTGAGCCCTGTTAAAAAGGGAGTGTAAATTTAAAGGTCCATCCCAGCTCTTCCCAGACATCATGGCGGCTGGTTTCCTGTAAGATATTCATTACTCACATTCAAGCCCGGTGGTGTCATTCAGATTTAATTCATGCCATGAAATTTCCTTCTTCCATGCTGCTCACTCTTGTTATCCCGGCAGGTATGGTTTCATGCACCCCTGTATAAATGGCTGAGGGCAATCACAGCATGGTGACCCAGTTCATCCTCCTGGGGCTGACGGATCGTCAGGAGTTGCAGATACCCCTCTTCGCGGCGTTCCTGGTGATCTATGTTCTTACGCTGGTGGGGAAGCTTGGGATGATTGTGTTGATCAGGGTTGATCCCCGACTCCACACCCCCATGTACTTCTTCCTCAGTGACCTGTCCGTTGTTGACCTCTGCTACTCCTCAGTCTTCGCTCCAAGGATGCTGGTGAATTTCTTAGTGGGGAGTAAAAGCATTTCTTACTCTGCCTGTATTGCTCAACACCTCTCTTTTGTTGTGTTTGTGACCACAGAAGGGTTCCTGCTGGCCGTGATGGCGTATGACCGCTATGTAGCCATCTGTAACCCTCTGCTCTACACCGCTGTTATGTCTAAGAGAGTCTGTATTCATCTAGTGGCCAGCTCATATGTAGGGGGGCTCATAAACTCACTGACCCACACATGTGGCTTGCTGAGTTGTCATTCTGCGGAGCCAACGTCATCAATCATTACTTTTGTGACACTAACCCATTGCTGAAGCTCGCCTGCTCTGATAACCACATCAGTGAGATTTTGCTTGTAGCGTTCTCTGGGGTTATTGCCATGTCCACCCTCCTGATTGTCATAATCTCTTATCTGTACATCCTCTTCTCTATCCTGAGGATCTGCTCCGCCAAGGGCAGGCGCAAAGCCTTCTCCACCTGTGCCTCTCATCTGACAGCTGTCACCATGTTCTATGGACCTGTGAGCTTAAGCCACATACAACCCAGTTCCAGCTACTCACTGGAACAGGAGAAAATCTCTGCTGTGTTTTATACCCTGGTGGTCCCCATGTTGAACCCCCTGATCTACAGCCTGAGGAACAAGGAGGTTAAGGATGCTCTTAAGAGGGTGATAGACTGGAAAAACATTCTCAGCTAATTTGTTCACCATGACAATTCCAGTCAATTGAGAAGAACAATTGGAAGAAGGATTGTAGTATGGTCTATGTGTTACTGCCTTGATTTGTGTATCACTTGCATTATGAGAATTCAACGCTTTTGCTCTCTTTAGTGTCTGGGCCTCATACGGGCTGCCACAATTGATCTCTATCCCCTTTATAACAGCCCTTAACGTAGTTGAAGACAGTTATCAGGTCCCTCCTCAGTCGTCTTATCTCAAAACAAAACATGCCCATTTTTAAAAAAACTTTCCTAATAAATCAGGTTTTGTAAACCCTTTTTGTCATTTTTGTTGTTCCCCTCTGGACTCTCTCCTATTTGCCCACATCTTTTCTAAAGTGTGGCTCCCAAACCTAGACACAGAACTTCAACTGAGGCCTCACCAGTGCCAAGCAGAGCCAAATAATCACCGCCCTGGTCTTACATACGTACAACATACCTGGTAATACACCCTAGACAGCCTTTTTCACAACTGCACCTCATTGTTGGCTCATAGTCAACTTGTGATCCACTTGAACTCCCAGATCCATCTAAGCAGCACTTCTCCCTAGCCAGTTATTCCCCACATTGTATTTATGCATTTGATTTTCCCTTCTAGAGTGAAGTACTTGTCTTTGCACTTGTCTTTACATTGATCACATCTATATTCATACTAGTGCTATATACATCTATTCTTAACAGTGTTATTGTATATACTTAGGCTGGGAAGGAATACATTTTTCTCAATAAAGGTTGGTAAATATTGATTTCACCATATGCACACAAACCAATGAAAAAAATGTTGCCATCAATAATAATTGAAATTTACAGATAGGCAAAGTAAGAAAAATTGCAGCTTCAGAATGTATTCGAGTTTGATTTAAGGATATTTATTTGATCTATTTTGACAAGTGATGTTGACAATTTGTGTTTTAACAGCTATAAAGCTTTAACTTTTTGAATCTCAGTGTCGACTGTCATTAAAAAAAATGTCTGACCTCCCATTGTCTGATCCCCCATAATTTCCCGCAATTATAAAGGTTTAAACATTTAAAATAAAAAAGCCTTAAAAATAAACATTGATATTATCAATTAAAATGATAAAAAACTTAAAAATCAAATTCTGACAAGGCTCTATATACTTGTTATACAGCTTTATTCTCAATCATCTTGTTGTCACCTTGTGCTGCTCCCCATCTGTTTGTCATCTGTATCGTTGTCTCTTATTTTAAGCTTACATTACAAGCTCCTTTGGCCAGAGGTTGGGTTTTGTTTTGTTTTGTTATATGTTGGTACAGCACCTAACAGAATGGGGTTGGGATTAAGCCCAATACTAATGAATTAACCAAGTAGTATCAATAATAATGCTCATGTAATGTTACTCCCACCAATGCCATATATTTCAGAGGGGTAGTCGTGTTCGTCTGTTTCAGCAAAGACAACGAGGAGTCCTGTGGCACCTTAAAGACTAACAAATGTATCTGGGCATAAACTATCGTGACACATTTGTTAGTCTTTAAGGTGCCACAGGACTCCTCGTTGTCACTGCCATATAGTGATTTTATAGGTTTACTTACAGCAATGCTATAAATTTATCATATATTTTAAGGGCTAGAAAGGACAATGAGATCATTTAGTCTGGCTGTATAACTCAGGTCACACTCCTATACAGTTATCCTCGGTATTAAGCCCATTAACTGGCATTTTATTAAGCGTCTCTTCCGGAGAGCCATCGGGTCTTGATTTGGCAGCAGCTCTAGCTGGATAAACCGTCACGTCCCCTGGTAGTTCATTCCAGCCGTTAACCACCCTCACTGTTGAAAATGTGAGCCTCAGGACTAATCCGAATTGGGATAGTTTTACTCTGAGTATCACCATATATTGTTCATTAGAACCGGGGGGAGAGGGGAGTTGGACCAAAATCCTTTTTTTCTGAGCAACGCAGATTTGGGTTCACTGAAATATTTTATGAATCTGTGTCAAATGAGCTGGATTGTTTAGCTTTGATCTAAAACCTCAGAAAAATCTAAAAGGTCTAAATATTTTAAGTTTCCCATTTAAAAGACTTTTTGTTTCAAAATTTACTTCAATTTTATTAAAAAATATAACAATTGCAAAAACTGCAACGGATCAAACAAACCATTTCATTCAACTTGTCAGTCAGCCAAAAAAATGGAAATTTGTGGGGAAAAAAATCAATTTGGGTCAACCAGAAACTAAAGTTTTTCATTTATGTTTCAGACTAGCCAGCAAACCAAGAAATCAGCTATTCACAGAGTTCTTTTGATCATACACTTTCCCCCCTCATCATTGCTCTATACTGATTAGCCCTATTCTCACCACTGACACAATCCTATTGCTTTAGGGCTGGTCGACACGGGAAACGACTCTACAGCTATTTAACGTAACTCCCTAGATGGCCTTTGGGCTTGTCTTCACTACCGCCCGGATCGGCGGGTAGAAATCGATCTCTCGGGGATCGATTTATCGCGTCTCGTCGGGACGCGACAATCGATCCCCGAATCGACGCTCGTACTCCACCAGCCCAGGTAGGAGTAAGCGCCGTCGACGGGGGAGCCGCGGCGGTCAATTTGCCGCCGTCCTCACAGCGGGGTAAGTCGGATCAGATACGTCGAATTCAGCTACGCTATTCCCGTAGCTGAATTTGCGTATCTGAAATCGATCGCCCCCCCGTAGTGTAGCCGTAGCCAAATAAGAATGCCATTTTCTGGTTTAGTTTAATCCAGTAAATTAAGAGTGTCCATACCAGGATAGCTCTAGTGCCTTAAATTCACATATTATCTTGCTCAGGAATAACTTCCCAATGCAAACAAGCCCCTGTACTCACCAATACTGATTTAGAGCTTTGCTTTCATCCCTCCATGCAGAGGTGGGACACTGAACAGCAAGGTTTAGCAGTGGGGAAATGAATTTATTTGATGTTTTTCCATCCCGAAGAACCCAATACAATTGGGCAAACATTCTGGTGTAGCTGAATGTGCACTTTTATCTGAAAAAAAGTTTCAGCCAAAGAATTTTGGCCAGCTGTAGTTAGGATACTTTCTACCCCATGGAAATGCCTTACACTTAAACTCTGCTAGGTAGACTTGAGCCAAGGGATAATAGAGTTTAGCCCATTGTGATTAATGGTGAGAGGACATAAATCCACTGAAGCACACTCAGACGCAACTTCCTCTGGGATTCAAGAGTTGACCCGCTACCCAACCCCATTCACAGGGGTTCTTTTTATCCTGCATTAATAAAGTTTCAATGAAAAATATTAGAGCACAATATTGGATCAATCATAGAATCATAGGACTGGAAGGGACCTCGAGAGGTCAGAAGTCCAGTCCCCTGCACTCATGGCAGGACAAAGCACCATCTAGAACATCCCTGACAGGTGTTTGTCTAACCTGCTCTTAACAATCTCCAATGATGGTGTTTCCACAACCTCCCTAAGCAATTTATTCCAGTGGTTAACCACCCGGACAGTTAGGAAATGTTTCCTAATGTCCAACCTAAACCTCCCTTGCTGCAATTGAAGCCCAGTGCTTTCTACACTGGAAAATACTGATTAGTAAAAAATGAAATATTCTTGTGGGAAAAGGCCAGTTTCAATGAATTACTCATTTCAAAAAAAAAATTGAAAGAAAAAAGAAGCTTAAAATTGTCTAAATGTTCATTTTCGACATTTTCAAAATGAAAAGTTGCCTTTTTTTAGTTCAAAATGACTCTGTTTCAAAATCTTAATTAGCTAATTATTTTTTTAAAAGGTTCATATAATTTGAACTATTGGAAGAAAATATTTTGATTGTTCAAAATCAATTTTTCCCCAGCTTTTTGGTTTGTGGAAAAAATGAAAATATCAGCTTTTGGGATGGGACATTTTTTAAATCTCCAAAATTTTCATGGGACAGGAAAACCATTTCCTGCCCAGCTTTAATCTTTGGTTCCAAACTAAAATAATCCACTCAGTGAATAAACAAGAATCTCCCTTAGCCTCCAGAAGAGGAGGTTTTTTACTGTATTCAAACCTGAAGCCAATTCCTTATGGAAAATGTCCATATAATTTTATTATAAAAATATGTCAATGTTCTATAATATTCTTAAGCCAACTGTAACTGAGCATGCTGCTGTATCCAGTCAATGAGGGTTATGTTTACCTGGGATCTGTCAGAGAGGAGGTACGCTAAGTGCTGCATTAGGGGGGCTGTGTTGGTGAGTATCTGAGTGTCTGTTGCAGGGACACTTTGTCAGTTTGACCGTGTGCTTGATTGTTTGATTGTTTGTTTGAACAGTGTGAATTGGGAGTGCTTTGTTCCAGGTGGGCCTTGAGTGGGCCTGACTGGTATAAAAAGGCAGTCAGCAGCGAACCAGCTGAGCGGCGAACAGCGGAGGCTAACAGAGGGAGTTCGCCTGGGGAGAGCCCACTGAGGCTTACATCTCGCGGGCTTCTGTGAGTTGCTGCAACAGCTGAGGAAGCTTTAGAAGGAAGAAAGTATGGAAGGTGAATGTTCAGTTGTTGTAACCTGCACAGGTTGTGCCATGTTTGTCTTTCTTCCACAGGACAGAAGCGACTTTGTCTTTACAAAGTGCAAGCTGGTCTCCATATTGGAAGAGAAGGTTCGAGGTCTGGAGAAACAAGTATCGACCCTGCGTTGCATACGAGAAAATGAAGATTTCCTGGACAGACGTCAGGATATGCTTCTACGGGCACAATGTTCTGAGGAATCGAAGCAGGTTGCGCAGAGGGGACTGAGAGACGGTGAAGAAAATTGGCAGCATGTGACCTCCAGAAGAAGAAAGAGGAGCGTCCATGTACCAGCAATGGAGATACAGGTGAGCAACCGTTTTCATTTTCTCTCCACAGGTACTAATGCAGAGAGTGGAGTAGATGATACATCTGAGGGAAGGGAGCAGAAGGAGACTCCACCGATTGGAAGGCATGAGATGCACTGTCCTAGGGATGGGGGTTCCACGACCACCGCTCCCAAGAGAAGGAGGAGGGTGGTGGTGGTCGGGGACTCCCTCCTCAGGGGGACTGAGTCATCTATCTGCTGCCCCGACCGAGAAAACCGAGAGGTCTGCTGCTTGCCAGGAGCTAGGATTCACGATGTGACAGAGAGACTGCCGAGACTCATCAAGCCGTCAGATCGCTACCCCTTCCTGCTTCTCCACGTGGGCACCAATGATACTGCCAAGAATGACCTTGAGCGGATCACTGCAGACTATGTGGCTCTGGGAAGAAGGATAAAGGAGTTTGAGGCGCAAGTGGTGTTCTCATCCATCCTCCCTGTGCAGGGAAAAGGCCTGGATAGAGACCGTCGAATTGTGGAAGTCAACGAATGGCTACGCAGGTGGTGTCAGAGAGAAGGCTTTGGATTCTTCAACCATGGGATGGTGTTCCAAGAAGGAGCAGTGCTAGGCAGAGACGGGCTCCACCTAATAAAGAGAGGGAAGAACATCTTTGCAGGCAGGCTGGCTAACCTAGTGAGGAGGGCTTTAAACTAGGTTCACCAGGGGAAGGAGACCAAAGCCCTGAGGTAAGTGGGGATATGGGATACTGGGAGGAAGCATGAGCAGGAGAGTGCAAGAGGGGAGGACTCCTGTCTCAGACTGAGAAAGCGGGACAATCAGCGAGTTATCTTAAGTGCCTATACACAAATGCAAGAAGCCTGGGAAACAAGCAGGGAGAACTGGAAGTCCTGGCACAGTCAAGGAACTATGATGTCATTGGAATAACAGAGACTTGGTGGGATAACTCACCTGACTGGAATACTGTCATGGATGGATATAAACTGTTCAGGAAGGACAGACAGGACAGAAAAGGTGGGGGAGTTGCATTGTATGTAAGAGAGGAGTATGACTGCTCAGAACTCTGGTATGAAACTGCAGAAAAACCTGAGAGTCTCTGGATTAAGTTTAGAAGTGTGAACAGCAAGGGTGATGTTGTGGTGGGAGTCTGCTATAGACCACCAGACCAGGGGGATGAGGTGGACCAGGCTTTCTTCCGGCAACTAGCAGAAGTTACTAAATCGCAGGCCCTGGTTCTCATGGGAGACTTTAATCACCCTGATATCTGCTGGGAGAGCAATACAGCGGTGCACAGACAATCCAGGAAGTTTTTGGAAAGTGTAGGGGACAATTTCCTGGTGCAAGTGCTGGAGGAACCAACTAGGGGCAGAGCTCTTCTTGACCTGCTGCTCACAAAGCAGGAAGAATTAGAAGGGGAAGCGAAAGTGGATGGGAACCTGGGAGGCAGTGACCATGAGATGGTTGAGTTCAGGATCCTGACACAAGGAAGAAAGGAGAGCAGCAGAATACAGACCCTGGACTTCAGAAAAGCATATTTACTGTTCTTTCTACACATTGGGATGGT
The DNA here is from genome assembly GCF_028017835.1 of Emys orbicularis. NCBI lineage: Eukaryota > Metazoa > Chordata > Testudines > Emydidae > Emys > Emys orbicularis. Next base: position 21,954 of record NW_027045128.1, read on the forward strand.
TTTTTCCTGCAACCTCAATAAGGATTCTTTAAAATACAACCAGCTCTCCTGGACTCCTTTGACTCCCTCAGGGAACTGATGGGCAGGATCCCCTGGGAGAATAACATGAGGGGGAAAGGAGTCCAGGAGAGCTGGTTGTATTTTAAAGAATCCTTATTGAGGTTGCAGGAAAAAACCATCCCAATGTGTAGAAAGAACAGTAAATATGGCAGGCGACCAGCTTGGCTTAACAGTAAAATCCTTGCTGACCTTAAACGCAAAAAAGAAGCTTACAAGAAGTGGAAGATTGGACAAATGACCAGGGAGGAGTATAAAAATATTGCTCAGGCATGCAGGAGTGAAATCAGGAAGGCCAAATCACACTTGGAGTTGCAGCTAGCAAGAGATGTTAAGAGCAACAAGAAGGGTTTCTTCAGGTATGTTAGCAACAAGAAGAAAGTCAAGGAAAGTGTGGGCCCCTTACTGAATGAGGGAGGCAACCTAGTAACAGTGGATGTGGAAAAAGCTAATATACTCAATGATTTTTTTGCCTCTGTCTTCACGAACAAGGTCAGCTCCCAGACTGCTGCACTGGGCAGCACAGTATGGGGAGAAGGTGACCAGCCCTCTGTGGAGAAAGAAGTGGTTCGAGACTATTTAGAAAAACTGGACGAGCACAAGTCCATGGGGCCGGATGCGCTGCATCCGAGGGTGCTAAAGGAGTTGGCGGATGTGATTGCAGAGCCATTGGCCATTATCTTTGAAAACTCATGGCGATCGGGGGAGGTCCCGGATGACTGGAAAAAGGCTAATGTAGTGCCCATCTTTAAAAAAAGGAAGAAGGAGGATTCGGGGAACTACAGGCCAGTCAGCCTCACCTCAGTCCCTGGAAAAATCATGGAGCAGGTCCTCAAGGAATCAATTCTGAAGCACTTAGAGGAGAGGAAAGTGATCAGGAACAGTCAGCATGGATTCACCAAGGGCAAGTCATGCCTGACTAACCTAATTGCCTTCTATGAGGAGATAACTGGCTCTGTGGATAAGGGGAAAACAGTGGATGTGTTATTCCTTGACTTTAGCAAAGCTTTTGATACGGTCTCCCACAGTATTCTTGCCACCAAGTTAAAGAAGTATAGGCTGGATGAATGGACTATAAGGTGGATAGAAAGCTGGATAGATCGTCGGGCTCAACGGGTAGTGATCAACGGCTCCATGTCTAGTTGGCAGCCGGTTTCAAGTGGAGTGCCCCAGGGGTCGGTCCTGGGGCCGGTTTTGTTCAATATCTTCATTAGTGATCTGGAGGATGGCGTGGACTGCACTCTCAGCAAGTTTGCAGATGACACTAAACTGGGAGGAGTGGTAGATATGCTGGAGGGTAGGGATAGGATACAGAGGGACCTAGACAAATTAGAGGATTGGGCCAAAAGAAACCTGATGAGGTTCAACAAGGACAAGTGCAGAGTCCTGCACTTAGGACGGAAGAATCCCATGCACTGTTACAGACTAGGGACCGAATGGCTAGGCAGCAGTTCTGCAGAAAAGGACCTAGGGGTTACAGTGGACGAGAAGCTGGATATGAGTCAACAGTGTGCCCTTGTTGCCAAGAAGGTTAACGGTATTTTGGACTGTATAAGTAGGGGCATTGCCAGCAGATCGAGGAATGTGATCATTCCCCTCTATTCGACATTGGTGAGGCCTCATCTGGAGTACTGTGTCCAGTTTTGGGCCCCACACTACAAGAAGGATGTGGAAAAATTGGAAAGAGTTCAGCGGAGGGCAACAAAAATGATTAGGGGTCTGGAGCACATGACTTATGAGGAGAGGCTGAGGGAACTGGGATTGTTTAGTCTGCAGAAGAGAAGAATGAGGGGGGATTTGATAGCTGCTTTCAACTACCTGAAAGGGGGTTCCAAAGAGGATGGATCTAGACTGTTCTCAGTGGTAGCAGATGACAGAACAAGGAGTAATGGTCACAAGTTGCAGTGGGGGAGGTTTAGGTTGGATATTAGGAAAAACTTTTTCACTAGGAGGGTGGTGAAGCACTGGAATGGGTTACCTAGGGAGGTGGTGGAATCTCCTTCTTTAGAGGTTTTTAAGGTCAGGCTTGACAAAGCCCTGGCTGGGATGATTTAGTTGGGGATTGGTCCTGCTTTGAGCAGGGGGTTGGACTAGATGACCTCCTGAGGTCCCTTCCAACCCTGATATTCTATGATTCTATGATTCTATGTATTGCGGTATTAATGTTAATGGAATACATGGGCCAAGCAGCTAGCTACATTTCAGGGCTCTGGGGATGTTCCAGTTGGAAGTAGAAACTGATGGGCTCTAGTATTTTGTTTTAATGCAGTCTTCTGTTTCTCTGAACTCAGGAGGGCCTAAGAAAGAAAGGACCAATTTTTTTACTTTACCACCCCCAGCTTATGTAGCCAGCAGCGACAGAAGCTCTCTCTAGCTTTTTCCAGGGTTATGCTGTGCTCATGCCTACTGCCTGACTTTCTCACTTTTTAGTTAGTTGAGATGGTCTGGAACTGTTATTAGTGCTCCTATTGTTGTTGAAGTCTGATCCTGTTTTTAGAAGACAAAACAAGACAAACAAGCACAAAAAGGAAAAGTCAAGAACAGCAAAGATAGAAAATGCAGCTTCTGTCTGTAGTGTTAACTTTCACTGCTGTCTCACTTCTGGAGAAAACCAGGGATGGGACACAATCTTATTAGCCACTCTGCTCATGTTATTCCAGGCCAAGAAATGATCTGTGGAAACTGGTGTCCCATATTGCCTGCGTGAAGAACAATGTCAATTCTTCATCTAGCCATTAGTCCAGAGATACAGAACATGCCAACTGAGATTAAAATCTTTGTTATCAAATAGATGTCACAATGTACTCCTGGCAGCGATGGGGCTACCAGTTGAGAATTGCTCTGATTCAGGGCAATGCGGGCAGCTCATCTGGAAACTAAAAAGAGGAGAATACAGAGGACACTTGAACTTATGCCCAACTATTGGAGACAACAAATCTTTGTGATTATCCCCAATCTCCAAAAGGATGTACAGGATTTTTAATGATCTCATTTTTGCCTCGCCTGTGATTCTGAGTCTTGAGGTGCTGTCCCTAATGGCCACTGAAGCAAATATAAATACTCTGTATCATCAATATGCCATTGTTTAGCGAGAAGAATGAAATAGCTCCCTCCACTGGTAAGTCTCACCAGTATGGCTCCAACCGAAGCGGAATAAACATTCTCTCTGATTATTCTTTTGAAGTTAGATTTTTCTGCACTCTGATTTTTGGCTATTTCAACCTTGTTTTTTTTGTTTTTGCTTCAGCATAAAATACAGTTGCCTGACTGTTGGGGATATTTATTTTGGTAAGAACAAAACAGAGTAAGTGAGAAAATTGAAAATAAGGCATTTGGATGTCTAATATTTTATGTTTTGTGTAACTTATTCAGTAGAAAAGACTTTCACTTTTCCTTAAATGCCAAGAATTTTTTTTAAGTGGTTTTATTACTGGTTTAAGGGCATGGAATGACTTCCATAGGGCTGGACGTTCTCAGTCTATACACAGAATATGTGCAGCCTAAATCAGATCCAATACATCCATGGTCTTCAGATATTCTCTGCAGGTCAGAATTCACATTAGGAGGAAGAGAAAACAGGGACGAGTCTGTAGGAAGGGTGAAAAGCGCTTTCATCACGGTGCCTGTTCTGAGACCAAAAATAGGATTTCAATTCCAATAGCCTCCAATAGCCCCTTAGCCAGCAATGGGTCAGATCTCAAAATGGTGTAAGTCAGTATAGCTCTGTTGGAATTAATGGGTCAAAGTTTCAGTGGGTGTAAGAGGGCCATAGTTCCATTGAAGTCACTGTAGATTGGAGCCATGTAATTAATCTATCGAATCTGTCCTCATATACCCTTATATCTAACTATCTGCTTAATATCCAAAAAAGGATTTGACATAGGTATGAATATTAAGAATATTTGTATTTTACAGTGGAATGGAGATGTTTAAAGATATAAAACCTTAGGCTTTGGGACATGGGGCTTGATGCAGATTACTGTATAGACTGAGGAGGAAACTCCCCCCATTATGTTAGTCCATAATGCTTATGATGATGGCTTGCACCTAACTCTGAAGCATATTGTAATATCTACCACAGTGAAGAAATAGATCATTAGGGGACCTGTTCTGGAAATTCCTGTGTTCTGTATATTTAATTTAAATAATTTAACTTTTTAAACCCCTGACGCAGGTAACATGACAGAAGGAACTGGCGGGATTGAGAGCAGTTTGTTTAATAATTAGGAATTACCCAAGCTATTTTCAGGTAACTTTCTATCTAGACTAAAAATCCGAAACAGGAAGGAGATACTTCAGCGCCATCAGCATACATCTCATATTAATTTCAGCAACGGTGCTGACCGCATACTGTTCTCATACACACAGAGTAGCTCAGCTGAAGTCGTTGGGCTAATGGGCTACGCCCATTTCCTGTTTTCTTAGCCACCCTGTTTTGACAGTGAGGGAGACTAAGCACTGGAACAAACTTTTTGCAAGAGAGAGATCTCTCTTTCTTGAACTCAAATGGATTATGGAAGGGGTAATTGGAGGTGGGGTTTATTTGTTCTGCGAAGACAAGGGGACAGAATTCCTCAGAGCTCTGAATCTCAGGTCAGGCACAGGTGGCGTATGTGTGTCGTTAAAATACCAGTTGCGTCTCCCAGCAGCAGGAGGTAGTTAGACACCAATATATGGTCTTCAAATATTGTTCAAGTTCTTAGACATATTGATGCTTCTCTTTGTCTTTCCCTCTATTTTATGCAGTTCATATATCTGAAAATCCCCCCTAGCAAGAAGCACGTCCAATCACAAATACACTTAGAGGAGCACGGCAAGATTTTGATCAATATGTGCCAGGATTAGAGCTGTGAATACGGTTTCTTTCAGAGCAGCAGGACTAGACGTCTGTATGTCGCACAGCCAAAGGGCAATGAGCATTCTGCTGCTCAGCGCGGAGAGAGAAGGAAACATTTGAAGCAGCAGCATGAGAGGGTCCAGGATTCCAGTAAAAAGTCAGGAAATGCACCTGCACGTGCTCATCCGATTCAGGTCTCGATTGGGCGCTGTCAAGGGCCCTCAGCAAAGAGCCTGTCATGACACATGCCATTTAGCTGAGCCCTGGCGGGATCCTTATCAGGCAGGATAACGAGGGTGATGCTGCAGCTGGGAACAGTGAAGATCCTGCCAATGTCCCTAAAGGCCAGGATGTGACCTCAGATTATATCAGGAGGACCAGTTTGGAGAAGATATCAGTGAAAACTGTGGAGAGGGGGATGTGCCTGGCCAGAGACTGGAAGTCCAGGTGGTTACTGCAACTCTCTAACCCCTCCCTCCCATTGTTTTCTAGATAAATTGTACTTTCAACACTGAGGATTTTGTAGGTTATGGCCAAATAATTTCCTGTCCTGGCTAATATGCCGTGCATTGCTGTGTGTGAAGCAGCAGAGGGTCCTGTGTGTGTGTGTCTGTGGGGTAGTGCAGACACCACAACATTTGCATGGCCTCCTCTACCTTCCCCTCCCCTCCACCAGCCTCTGCTGGGCACAATCCCAAGTGGATACAGAGCACTGGGGGGGAAGGTTTCTAAAAAGCCAACTTTGCTGTTTAGCCAAGAGTTCAGAGTATGGGCTATACGGCTCATGCTGAAGCCCATGGTCTTTAGTAAGTTCACAAATAGAAATCAGTGCCCCTCTGTCCATTTCTCGGCAGGCAGGCAGGTGGGGGTGGAGGGGTTCAAACACCGCTTGGATCAATGCTCTCCATCCTAGCTCAGGCTTTGGTTGGTTTCTTTCAATTGCCCCCAGTCCTGGTAGCTTATTCTGGGAAGTTTCTCAGGCAGCATGAATTCTCAATGGCCTTTCAGGAGAACTGGGAGTGCAAACCTGCTCGGACTTCCATAATAGCCAGGTCCCTACCAAATTCAGGGCTCACTTTGACTAATTTAAAAACCCTCTGGCCTTGAAATTGAACAATGTCACCATTTCAATGTTTCAATCTGAAATGTCCTGGTATTATAACCATGGGGGTCCCGACCAAAATGGGAGAATGGGGGAGTTCAGAGGTTGTTGTAGGGGGGTCACAGCATTGTCACCCTCACTTCCGTGCTGCCTTCAGACCTGGGCTCCAAGGGCAGCAGCCAGCAACCTTTCTGAAGCTAGAGGAGGTTCCCAGATGTGCAGGTGGGTCCCTGCTCTTGGGAGCACCTCAGCTTCTACCTACTACTTGGGAGCACCGCGGCTCCTACCATTTTCGGGGCATCCAGAAAAATGGACACCTGAGCCCCAGAAGGAACTGCAAGGGAATCCCCGAGCCCCAGCTGCAGATGCCGGGCAGAAGCCCTGAGCCCAGGTACCCTGAGAGCCGACAGGAGTGGGGAGGGGCATGAAAGTCCTGAGCCCAGTGCCCCAGCCCTGGCTACAGCCACAGGGGGGCCAGAAGCTCTGAGTCCGGGCACCCAGAGACGTGACTGGAGCAGAAGCTGCCAAGGCCAAAGCCCTGAGCCCAAGGCCGGGCTGATGCAGCGCACTCACTTCTGCATTGCCTCTGCAGGTGCATCTGATATCCCCACGGAGAGGAAATCCTGTCACCAGCCCGGCAGACAAACAGTTAGGAGGCCCCTACTGGGTTCTCCTGGCTGGGGGGCTCCCAGCAGGACGGGGAGATCGGATTTCACGGGGCAGGGCTAATTCGATCTAGCCAAGAAAGGCACAACAAGAACCAAGGGCTGTCAGCTGAAGCCAGAGAAATTCCAAGGAGAAGTAAGACACACATTTTTGACAGTGAGGGAGACTAAGCACTGGAACAAATTACCCAGGGAAAAGGTGGATTCTCTGTTTCCTGGTGTCCTCATATCACAACGGCTCCCGGCAGCAGCAGGTAGTTAGACACCAATATATGGTTGTCATTCTGGAAGGTGCCTTTTAGTGAATTACAAGCAATTGGGCTAAATATGGTGCAAAGTGTGTGAAATTTCATGGCCCGTGAAATAGCGGCCACATTAGGAGACTGAATTGTTTCACAATCGATGCCTCTATGAAAAACTCAGTGTGGGGTGAGGAACAGACTCTGCTGTTTTACTGGGTAGCCTGCTTGCTCCCCAGAATCAATAATGACCAAGTGGGGTGATCCGGGGTGCAGCTCAAACATCCAACTGGGCTGGCCAGGGGCAGACATCAGGCCTGCCAGGGAAAGGTGGGTGTGGCAGTGACTTCACAAAGACCTTTGGCAGGAACTCAGCCTATTGGGCAAAGATGATGAGGCGTCTGTGACCTCACAGAGCTCCCTTGACAACAGCCAGGCAGGACAGGGATGCAGGGCAGGGGAAACCTCGGAGACCCCCTGTAGCCTTGCTGCAGCAAGTCTCCATCTCGCGGTCTCTCTCGCAGGACCAAGAGACAGTCGGTGTGGAGGACATTCTCTGCGTTTTTTTTCCATATCTGTGTGGATTTTTTTGAAAGAAATCGTCATTTGTGTAGAAGGTAAGAAAAAATATAGGCTCTAAGTACAAGATAAGGGACTCTATCGTAGCAGATTCAAAGGCGTCACCACCCTCCTAGTGAAAAAGTTTTTCCTAATATCCAAGCCTTCCACACTGCAACTTGAGATCATTGATCCTTGTTCTGTCATCTGCCAGCTTTAAGAATTTCATGAGAATCAACCTTTCATTAGGAAAATAATTCAAAAATACAAATACAAAAAACTTTGAGTGAAATCAATCCATCCTGATCTTTAGTGTCTGGGGGGGTGGGCCTCGGGGGCCAGACTGAGACCCTGATTGGCTAGTAACACCCAGGATGCCAGTAAAAAAATTCCAGTTCTCTTAGCAACCAAGCCTCCATAATCCAAGGAACACCTGAGGGCTGCGGGAGACAGAGGGGTGCTGAGAATGTCTAACTCATGATTGAAAATACAGAGATGTGTTATTGGCTTTGGTTGGGGGACAAGTAGCAAATCCGTCGGGATTCTTGCTCCAAACAACAATCACTCATTGTCCTTCAGAACACAAGGGCCCTAACACGCCTGATGTGCTCAAATCTCTCTCCTGCTAGGACTTAGAGAATTTTCTCCATCCCCATGGTACAGAGGGAAAGAGAAAAGAAGTGACCTCTCTTTGGTCACACATCAAGGTCATGCCAGAGCTAGAAAGAGAAGCATAAGAAAAAAGTTGTATCAAAATGTTTTGCATTTAAAACTAACTGATTTCTTAAACAAAGGAAATTTGATGTGTGGTTAGTGAACTGAAATGATACATTCTTGTCTCCACGTGTTTCTAGATTGATGAACCAGTAGATCTATCCCCTCACACCTAGTTTTTATCCATAGATTGAGGGAGGAAAACAAGTTTGCCTGGTTGGTGAATTCCCAATGGCTTTCTTGAATTTCAACAAACTGGTCGATTGAACGGAACTATTTGTATAAACTGAAATGAAAACAATATTTTCTGCACCTTTCAAGGAAGCTGCTGCTGTCCAAAGTGGAATTAGCATTTCAGCTACTTTGCGTCCAGGGCCTTAGCGAACCCATCAGTGGGCGACTGTCTGAACAACTTGGCAGTGAACATATTCCACTGAATGTTAGTTTTTCTCTTCTATTTAAATAATTTAAAAGATTGTCATGAATTTTGCCCTTATCAAAGGTTGTCAATTTCAAATTGAATTATGACAGTGAGAGAGTCTAGCTACTGGAACAAATTACCCAGGGGAGAGGTGGCGTTTCTGTTTCCTGGTGTCCTACCATCATAACTGGTTAGGAAGGTGCCTTTTAGAGAATTACAAGCAATTGGGCTCAATAGGGTGCTAAGAGTATGAAATTTCATAGCCCGTGAAATAGAGGCCACATTAGGAGATCTAATTGTTTCACAACCGATGCCTCTATGAAAAACTCAGTGTGGGGTGAGGAACAGACTCTGCTGTTTTACTGGGTAGCCTGCTTGCTCCCCAGAATCAATAATGACCAAGTGGGGTGATCCGGGGTGCAGCTCAAACATCCAACTGGGCTGGCCAGGGGCAGACATCAGGCCTGCCAGGGAAAGGTGGGTGTGGCAGTGACTTCACAAAGGCCTTTGGCAGGAACTCAGCCTATTGGGCAAAGATGATGAGGCGTCTGTGACCTCACAGAGCTCCCTTGACAACAGCCAGGCAGGACAGGGATGCAGGGCAGGGGGAACCTCGGAGATCCCCTGTAGCCTTGCTGCAGCAAGTCTCCATCTCGCGGTCTCTCTCAGAGGACCAAGAGACAGTCGGTGTGGAGGACATTCTGTGCGTTTTTTTTTCATATCTGTGTGGATTTTTCTGAAAGAAATCGTCATCTGTGTAGAAGTTAAGAAAAAAATACAGGCTCTATGTACGAGATAGGGGACTCTGTCCTAGCAGATTCTCAGGTAGAGGTAGAGAGGTTTGATATCTCTGTACTGGGCACTGGTGCAACCACTCCTGAAATATTGTGTCCATTTCTGGTGTCCACAATTTGAGACAGATGCTGATAAATCAGAGAGGGTTCACAGAAGAGCCACAAGAATGATGAAAGGAGTAGAAAACATGCCTTGTGGTGACAGACTACAGGAGCTCAATCTAAGAGAACGTTAAGCGGTGAGCCTATGGGAACCAATATTTACTAATGGGCTCTTCACTTTACCAGATAAAGGTTATGAGCAGACAATGGCTGAAAGGTAAAGCTAGACCAATACACACTGGAAATAAGGCGAGCATTTTTAACATCAGAGTTTGGAGCAATTGACTGAGGGTTGTGCTGGATTTTCCATAATTGGCTTATTTTAAAATCAAGATTGGGTGTTTTACTAAAAAAATCTGCTCTAATTCCTATGGGAATTATTTTGAGGGACGTTCTATGGCTGAAGTGAAACAGAAAGTCAGACTACAGTGGTTTCTTCTGGGCTTGGCATTTATAAATCTGTGACTCACTGGGGGCGTTTGGAATTTGACCATTTTGCTGGCTGAATTCACAAATTCCTCCTTCCCTCTGTCCCTTCTTCTCTTCTTCCATTTCTTTCTGCTGCTCTTCTTCCTGGGCAGGGTGGGGCTGTGCTCCAGCTGTCATTGTAGGAGGCCCTCACAAAGAGGTGGGGCTGGAATTGTGCGCCGATGGTGATCTCCACTATAGTGATCTCCTGTGGTGGCTGACTAGTGCTGGCTTTTGCCCGTCTGTTGAGAATGCTCATCCTCCAGGTCTGAGAGTCTCCACACTGATCAGTCAAGTGTGGGGCTATTGCTGAGTTAAGAGGGAGGAGACTTAGGCACTCTTGGCTGAGTGCAGGGAGGCCTAAGATTCAATTCAATGGCATTTCTTTGTCTGCCTCTAAGGCGATAATTTTTGAAGGCTACATCCAATTGATTCCAAAATGTCAGGGAATTTCTAGGCATCGGTGGGAAGAACCTTGTTGATTTTGTTGACAATTGGAAAACAAGCCACCAGAAAAGCCTGATTTCTACCTTGTGCCCCTTACATTAGTGCTGTAAGCTGAAGGGCATTGTGACTTGAGAGTGAATTCAGCCAGTCAGTGCGAACTCTCCACAGGTGATTTGCATAAGTCAGTAAATGAACCTGCAGGTTTCCGTGGGAGCCATGCCCAAGGCAGGCTGCAGGCTTCGGGTTTATGCTCAGGGTTAGTGGAGTCAGTGAGTGACAGGGGGGCTGAGTTACCTCTGGTGTCACGGTGTTACTGCTCAGGTTCATCTGCCTGCTGCACCGCCTGGGCAGGGACTGTCAAGGGGAAGGTTTTGTGGATTTGAAACTTATAACCCAGGAAGTGCAGAAGAGGACTGGCTTAGACAATTTGGCAATAAAATGTAGGTTTTGTGGCAATCTCCTGTGCAATTGCTACTGGCTCAGGGACGGAGACAGCATTCCTGCCCCTCCTACCACCTCTTAGCTGGGCCTACAGAGAAGAGACTAACTAGAGTTTTGGACACTTGTTTGTTTAAGACTGAGCAAATAAGGCACAACAAATTACTGATAGGATGAATTTTGCTGTCTCCTCTCCTTTAATAGAATACAAGCAGTTTATGATTCTCTCAAATGAAGTAGTTCTTCTAAAATCAAGGTGAATACCAATCAATGGCTGTTTCAAAACCAAAAACCCGCCAAAGAGATTTTTTTTTATTTAAACTAGATTTTTTAAATTTAAATTTTAAAAGTTGTTTTTTTTTAAACAAACCTATCAAGTATCAAATTTGAAACTATGACAAGCTATGTTAAGGCCTACAGTTCCTCTAGCCTATTAAAGTAATTTAAATAAATACATATATGAAGAAGTCCATGTTTGCTGCCAAGTTTCAGAGGAAGACAAACCACTGAACTGTTGGAAGTCATTGGCTAAGCACCTGGGGGTCCAGAAGTTATTGAAATACTCAGCCAGATTTTGGTAGCAATAGCCTCTTCCGCAGGTGCAGAAAGAATATTTTCTTCATTTCAGTTGATGCAGCTACTTCATTCAAATTTAAGAAACTGATTGGCAGTTGAAAAAGGATGAAGGCTTCTTTTCCTCTTGTAATATATGAATAAACGCTAGAGAGGAGGAGATGTGAGCGACTACTTCTAAAATCTGGAAGGACGTTTAGGACCAGGAACAATCAGTTCAATGCACGAACTAGAGATACTTCTTTACCTCAGTTTGTTTGAAATGAAAAAAAAAATGTTTCAGTTAACCTTTTTGTTCTTATGTATCCTGCAAAACCAGCATGTTTTAATGGATACCTATTCATAGACTCATAGAAGACTAGGGCTGGAACAGACCTCAGGAGGTATCTAGTCCAACCCCCCGGCTCAAAGCAGGACCAACCCCAACTTAATCATCCCAGCCAGGGCTTTGTCAAGCTGACCTTTAAAAACTTGTAAGGAAGGAGATTCCACCACCTCCCTAGGGAACCCATTCCAGTGCTTCACCACCCTCCTAGTGAAAAAGTTTTTCCTAATATCCAACTTAGACCTCCCCCACTGCATCGGCCACCACTAAGAATTTCATGAGAATCAATCTTTCATTAGGAAAATAACTCAAAAATACAAATACAAAACATTTGGAATGAAATCGATCCACCCTGATCTTTAGTGTCTGGGGGGGTGGGCCTCTGAGGATAGACTGAGACCCTCACTGGCTAGAAACACCCAGTGAGCCAGTAACAAATTCCAGTCCTGTCAGCATCCAAGCCTCCATCATCCAAGGAATACCTGACAGCTGCGGGAGACAGAGGGGTGCTGAGAAGGTCTAACTCATGATTGCCAACACAGAGATGTGTTATTGGCTTTGGATGGGGGACAAGTAGCAAATGCGTCAGTCACTACAACAGGTCACACTCGGAGCCAGGGAGACTGGCACTTCCCAGCTCTGGAAGGGAGTGTTCCTCTAGCGGTTAGTGCGGGAGCCTGGACAAAGGACTCCTGGGCTCCATCCCCGGCTCTATCCCTGACTCCCAGTGCAACCCTGAGGCAGCGGCTTCTCCTGCCAAGGCCTCTGTTTCCATCAGAGGGGCTGGGGACACTCCCCTCCAGCCCTTGGGCCGTCACGCTTCAGGAATGTGCGTGAGGTACTAGGAGACCTTGAGATGGGAGGTGTCCTGCTGGCCGTCGGTCAGTGTTGTGAACCCCTGGCTGCTGGCCTGAGTTTATCCATCCCCTGGCAATAAAACATTGTCTTGTTTTCACAGTCACTTTCGATCTCCCAACTTCTACCCCCTGCCCTGCTGGCAGGGGATTCTGCAGCACCCCTTACAGGGCACCTGGGTGCAGGAGATCGAGGAGGAGGGTAAAGGAAGGACCAACACCGAGCATCTGCCATCCAGCTCCATCCCATCTAGAGTAAGTGGAGTTCTCCAGAGCCATCCCCAGTGTGGTGGAAATATCCCACCAATAGGGCTCCCAGCCCGTCCCTTGGCAGAGTTTGTTCCCCAGGGTGAGGGTTCCTGTGCCCTGGGGTGGGATGTGTGGGGAGGAGGAATTGCCTCAGCAGAGGGGAGGTGGGCCGGGGAGCAGGCAGGCCCCATTAATGAGAGGCTGCTTTGAAGCCAGACTCATGGCTGCTCCCCACTCAGTTCCAGGATGGAGCGGCTGAGGCAGATGCTCAGGAGGAAGGCCGGGCAGGTGGCTCCAGAGCCAGAGGGAAGGAACATCCGGCTTTCCCAGGAGGCGAGCGGCCCCTCTGTCCCCACGGGCGGGGAAGAGGCTGGTGGACAGGCTAAAAAGAGGAGCTGCCTGGCATGCTGGAGGAGGTGGACGACACCAGCTCCCCTAGCTGACCCTGAGGCACCTTCTGGGCCCAAATGGAGGTGGCCTCGGGTACAGCTATGGAGTAGGGAGCCAGGAGAGGGCAGGAGCCGGGCAAGGCAGCTCTGGGGCTTCCTTCAGAGGAAGCCAAGGAGCCAGGAGCTGCGCCCCAGGGCCCAGCAGGAGCCATCCACCACCATGGCAACTGAGGAGCCCTGCGCCAGCCCCACCCTGGCCACTGAGGAGCCCTGCGCCAGCCCAACCCTGGCCACTGAGGAGCCTCCTGCCAGCCCAGAGCAGGAGATGAGTGACTGTGGGACAAACATCAGCAGCTCCGCCTACTCCTGAGGGGCCAGCAGCTCCTCCGTGGGGTCTGACAGGCCAGCGGATGAAGGCTCCCTCTTTGCAGGTGAGGGGAGACCCAGGGGAAAGGGAGGAGGACTGGGGCGGTGGGGGACTAGTAATACCCTGTTCCCATCGGCTTGCCAAGGTGCCAGGACTGACCCATGTGAGCCCCACTAACACCAGTGGGGGGGCACAACCACGCCCCGCGGCAGGGGATGCTGGGCGGAGTCGGGGGAGCTCCAGCCTCCCCTGATCATGTTGGGGGGGGGCTGACTGCCACGGGGCCCTGAGGTTCATGGGGCTGAGGGCGTCTCTCGCAGGGGTAGGGTGGGGCCCTCGCTGCCATGGGGCTCCTTACAGAGAAGGGGGAAACATGGAGCCTTCTCTGTCCACTGCATCCCCCCAGCAGCAGAAGGAATTATACTTTCTCCTTCTCTCCCTGGTGCAGAGCCCCCCAGTGCCCATGAGGAGGAGGAGGAGGAGGAGGAGGAGGAGGAGGATGTGTCCCCTGAAGAAGACACCATCATGGCGATACAGCAGCACCTCCAGGGCAGAGATGAGGTACAAAAATCCCCCAGCTGCTCCTTGTTCCATCCCCACCCAGGCAGGGGGGTCTTGTACCAGAGAATCCCTCACCCCCAATGGGGGGACACGTCTCCTCTGTTATCTGGCACCCCAAAGTGGGGACATTTGTCCCACACAGGCCAAGGTTTCCGCTCCCCGCAGACACTGTCCAAGTTACAACCCCGGTCTGTGCCGGGCAACACTGGTCTCAGGAAGGGGCGGCTTTCCCTGTCCAACCCCATGGAGGTCCTGAGCCCTGGAGCTGGTTTGGGTTGGGCGAGGAGGTCCCTATGTAACAGGCGCTCTCTCTCTCCCCTCACCCCACTCCTAGCTGGTGGAGGACATGGCCAATCAGCTCCGCTTCCTCCACGCTGTGCCGAGTCTGTGTTTCTTGGCACAGCGGCAGGGGCGGGACACCCTGGAGCCCCACGTTTCCAAAGCGGCCCTTGTGGAGAGCATTGCGGTGAGTGGGACCCCGTGCCCGGCCCCTGGGGCGAGGGAGCCAGACATGGGAGGAAGCGTTAGTGGGGCCGGAGGGGGAAGCAGAGGACAGGGGTTCCTGGGGCTGAGGGCTGGGGAGCAGGGAAGGGGATAATTGTGACACTGATCAGGAACTGGCAGTGGGGGAATTGTAAGCCTGGAGGGGAGGGGAGGGAAGGGGAGGGAGCAATTGGTTGGGAGACAGGGAAGGAAGTTTGATGGATGGGAGGAATGGGGGGGCCCAGCTGGTTGGGGGTGGGGGTGACACTGGCTGTTTCTGCAGAGCACTTTGGGCTCCTCCCTGGGAAGCGCCTGTGGGTCTGCGGGGCCAGAGTCTCACACGCGGTTTTGTTTCGTTGGGGTCTCCCAGGAGCTGATTGAAAATCTCCCTGAGGTGTCAGAGCCGAGCTCCATCATTTCCAGCTCCATGGCCGCGGTTTACAATCTCAGGTACCAGGACCCTCCCGTCCAGCCACCCTAACCCTGGTGCTGATCGGGCCCAGAGCCGGGAGTCACAGATCCTCCTCCGGCTAGGTTACCCCCAGCTGTGGCTGTTCCCATCCCCCAGCAGAGGAGGCGGGAATGTCCCCTCTTTCCTGGCTGGGGGGTTGATTTCACTCCAGGAACGTTACAGTGGCCCTAGGGAGGGGATCACTGCGGGGGAGGGGGTCATGTCCATGGCAGTTCCAATGCCACGCTGGTGCTGCAAAGTGTATGACAGGTTCCTCTCTCCTGCCAGCAAACTGAAGCCGCCACTTGCCCTGGAGCTGGAATCTCGCCTCCTGAGGGCTCTTCTCCACAGGATCGTTACCATGGGCACTGGGAACGACACCCCCCAGTTCCGGGTAGGTCCTGATCCTACTTCTCTGTCCCAGGAGCAGGCGCAGGCTCTGGTCCCTGCTCCCTCGCTTTGATAGAGTGCTGAGAATAGGGGAGGGGTGAGCAGAGCTGGGAACAGGCCCGTGACAAACTGGCAGGGGGGCCCCCTTCCCTCCAGAGTAGATTGCATTACCCCTCCGTGGCTGATCCCAGACTTTCCCCCTCTCCTCATTCTGTGTTCTGCGGCATGGACTCTCCCGGGGATCCTACCTCCCACCCATTGCAGTTTGGCTGTTCCATAGTCTGCTGGCTACCAGGCCCTGCGCAGAGAACTGCTAAGAGCAAGGATTGAAGAGGCAGCAGGCATCTGGCCAGGAACTTTTGCTTAGTGTCCCTGGAGTGATGTGAATGGGAGAGGCCAGGTTGTGCCTTTTGAGTCTTGCCAGGGCTCCTGGAGAATCCTCCTAATTGTCCCTTGACTGGTGTAGCCCCATGTCCCTTGACTGGCGGGTGCTCCCTCCTCTTGCAGGCTCTGCACAAGAGCTATTTACAGAGCCTGGACAACATGCTCAGGGGCCTGCTGACAGAGACCCCCAGCTTGGAGAAGCTGCAGCACCTCTTGGAGGTGAGTAGAATGGGACGGTCTGGGGTGGAATTGCCCCTGAACCCCGGGGGAGGGCAGCAAAGGAGAGATTAGAAGAGCCACATTTCCATTGTGTCCTTCCAGCTTGGACCCAGCCGGCCACACTTTCCCAGAGCTGCCCGTGCAGGGGGAAGGAGCTGGGACTGTCAGCCAGAGCTCTGCCCGGTTGCATTCAGCACTAACAGTGAGCACCAGGCCTGGCTGGGGACTGAGAGACTGAAACCCCGGTGAGATGCAGGACATGGGCCTCTGAGAAAAGTCACTGGCTCCTCTCTAGGGAGACCCTGAGATACAGGAGGAGCCTCAGGGAATCAGCTCTTCTGTCCTAGGGACACTGCAGTTCCCGGAGGGATTGTTCTCACGGCCGTTCCATCCATCCTACCAAGGCCTGTGTAGCTGGGGTCTGGGGTCCAGGGCATGTGCCTTGATCCTGACGTGCTGTTCATGGATCAGGGGTTCAGGGCAAATAGACCAGCCCCAAGACTGACCATTGTCCCAGCCTGGAGAGACAATGAGCTTGTGCGTAGCAAGACGTGGGCAGTGTCATGGACCGCCTTTTCAAGCTCTGTGACCAGGGCTCAGCTATTCCACCCTGAGCACAAAGTCTCAGCCCCTTGGGGACGGGGAGAGGCTCATTTGTAGAGCATGTACGCCTGCCCGCTGACCCTCCCCTGCCTCCTTCTCCCGCAGCACATCCATGTCTGGCTCCATTCCAAAAAGGCCCGGGAGAGAGCTAGGGCCATACAAAGCAGCGCTGCCCTGCTTGAATTTGCCAGCTCCCTGCCTGGATTTGACGTAAGTGACCTTTGACCCCAGCATCCTGCAGAGTCAGGGCTTGAGTCAAGTTCCTCATCCCCTGACTAATTGGTCCCCCCTGGGTCCGTAAGGGACTGCGTTCCATAGGCCACTGGCTGGCAGATTTGTGCCTGGCCTCAGGGCCCTTGTTATTCTGGAACAGCTAGGCAGCGAATGCTCATAGAGGGCCCTTGCCCTGGTCCCTTTGCTCCAAGCTCCCTTGGGGGCAGAGAGGAAGAGGGCTCTCGCTTCTCTCTCCCAGCGCCTCCTACAGAGGGGTGGGAGCAGAGCTCTGGCCCAGGGGCGCTGGAGAGCTGAAGGGAGAATGTTGATGGATTCCCCTCTCCTCCTCCTTCCACCAGACCTCCTCCGACTTC
Organism: Emys orbicularis; assembly: GCF_028017835.1. NCBI lineage: Eukaryota > Metazoa > Chordata > Testudines > Emydidae > Emys > Emys orbicularis. The sequence continues at coordinate 39,231 of NW_027045128.1, forward strand.
TCCAAGGCAGGCGACTTTGTGCTGCAGCTGGGTCTCCATGTATCCCACCCAGCCAACAACATCAGTCAGCAAGCCAGGGGTGGGATATATTGGCTGCACAGGCTCCTGGTGCAGAAGAGGGGTAAGAAACCCAGCTGGACAATGGGACCCCATGGAAACAAGCCTCTCGGAGACTAGTTCCAGCTGGCCATTGGGACGCCTATAGAACTAAGGCCTCTCTGTTTAGACCCACTGTAGCGGGGAAGCGGAACCCCAATAGAAACAAGGCCCCTCCTTAGAGACTCCCTCTGCTGGGCAGTGGGACCCTACAGAAAGAAGCCCCCTCCTCTGAGACCGATCCCACCTTAGATGATGACTCTTTCTCTTCCCCCTCTCTGAATTAGGGAGATGAGTGTGAAAGTGCCAGGGAAATTGGCTGCTTTATTTCAGAGCCTGGCTCTGTCCCCCAGCCCAGGGAAATAGCCCACCCACAGGGCAGCCAGCTCGTGAGGGGACAGGAACGGAGCTATTGAGACACATGGAGGGAAAGAGCCCATCGTGAGGGCAGGGGCAGGAGCAGGGACCACAGGGGATGGACACAAAGCTTGTAGGATGTCACCAGTTGGGTAGTCAGGGCCAGATCCTGACTTCAGTGGGTGTGGGGGGTTCTCAGTATTAGACACCACCATTGACAGGCACCCACTCCCAGAGCACAATGACCGTAAGGGTCACAGGATTACTGTGATGACTGAAACAAATCCCCCTTCTGGTACTAAACCACCTGGTATGGACCCTACGATTCCATTGGGCCGTGGATGCCACGAGGACCCTGGCCAGTGTGCACCCAGAAGGAAAGCGGCAGTGAAAGCGGAATGCCAAACCTCCCCAATGGGTGTGTCTTCCTCCCCCAGGGCTCAACATCACCGAGGGAAGAGAGCTGTGGTGCCGGGACGGGCTCCAGGACACCAAGCGCGTGGGGTACAAAAACCTGGCCAGCGTGGGAGAGGTAAGGACTCTCTGCCGGTGCATTGCAGCAGCTCCGGTGTGGAGTTGTCTCCCCCTGCAGTGAGTGTGTCATGGACACAGGGCAAGAGCCTGCTACTTATTTCCAGCAGAGTATGTGAGGCTCCTGGGAATGTCAGTGGGGTGAGGTGTGGGAATGAACCAGATCTAAAAGACCCCTCCCCTCTAGCGGGTGAGCTGCAGGAGATGTCGCTGCTGGGAGCAGTCGAGTGTCCTGTGTTGTCTGGGTGAGCTGGTTTCCGAGTGCGGAGACACATTTCCAGCATCTCATGGCACCTGCTCCAGAAAGAGCTATTGGAGGCCTCAGTGCCTGCAACCTCTTACTGAAGGGGGTTTCCTGGTCCATGGGACCCCAAAGGTTGGCTGCCTCAGGACTCTTCTCCACCTTGTGAGCCACTAGAGGGATTTGGAGCCTGGTTCTGAGCCATTGCAAGGGCTCTGGTTCTGTTGGTTTTAGGTCTTTGGAGAGATATTTACTGAAGAGCAGAAAAGAACTTTCCTCCAGGCGGCGCTGCAGGCCATACACCACCCCCTGCTCCGTGTCAGCCAGGCTGGGCTGATGCTGACGTATTCCATTCTGGGGGAAGCCGGCCAGCTGATAGGGGACGAGGTAACCAAAGAGGGATCAACTGGGGAGGGAACCCCAGGGCCTTTCACCTCCAGGCCATTGAAAATCACTCCCATCCCATCCCCATGCGCTGACCTGGGAGCAAGGAGAGGATGAACCCAGGCAGGTGCCATTGGTAGGTGCCAGCTTGTCCCCTGAGCAGCTCAAAGCAGGGCAGACCTAGCTCTCCAAAAAGGCTATTTCCTAACAGGCATCACATCAACACGACACGCTGCCATTGCTCATGCTAGGGGCTGCCAACTCCCCTAGCCACCTCTGTGAGCCTTTCATCCCCTCCGGGCCTCAGGCCGGTTCCTAGTGCTCTGGGATCATGTTATCTCAGCCCCCACCTGCTCTGGGAGAACTGGACGAGTCAGTCAGCAGAGGCTGCTTAAGTGCCCCATTCCTCAGAGCTACTGTCCATGGCATCATGTTAAGGACTGGGGGATCCCTTGGGGAAAGATGTCCACTTCCTCTCACCCCCCGACACTACTGCCCAGAGGCTCCCAGCCCCTCAGCTGGAGGGGATGAGGGCGGCTGAAGGGATTCTGGGGAGCGGAGCTGAATCCCCAGCTGGGTTGGGAGGTAGAACAGCTCTCAGTGGGGGACTGAGAGGAGTGGGGGCAGGAGTTCATTCCCCAATGGTGGGAGAGGGGATGGGAGTCACTAGAGAAGAGAGGAGATTTCGTCTCGGGGGTTGGGTGGGGGAATCCGTCCCTCAGACTTGGGGAGGGGTGGGGAGGAAATTTTGCTGGCTCCCGGTGCCGTTAATACCCTTCGTTCTCGTGGGTGTCCGAGTCTCTGATTGATCCTTGTTCCCTTGCAGCAGGGGGACATTACAGCAAAGGTGATGGCCGAGCTCTTTAATATCAGGTGCTTGAGCCAGGTGCCCAAAGCACTGCAGGGGCTGTGCTCCGCGGGGCAGCCTTGAAGACCCCCCCCCCCCCCGCGTCACCTGACCAGAAGCTCCTAGCCCCTGCCGCAGGTACGGCTCTGTCTCACTGTGCCTGGGGGGGAAGGGCTGGGGGGAGCAGCCATAGAGCCCACAGCACTGAGAGAAACCAAGGCTGAGCACCTCGCTCTCACCACCGAGCCCTGGAGCTGGGGCCAGGCCAGATACTGGTTCGGAAGAATCGGGCTGTGGGGCTGGCCCAGAAATGAGAGCATCCGCAGAACCAGGGGTTATGCTCAATAGCCATTGCAGTCTGGGAGGGGTGGCCTGACATGGAGCCCCTTCCCTGTCGTCACTGCTCAGACCTTCCCATGGCCCGTGTCACCCCTGACGCAGCGAATGTCTGACCATCCCCCACCTGGGGCCCAATCCACCCACCTGGGATCTGAACCCTTCCCAACCAGGAATGAAACTCCCCCCTAACAGTCTGGGGCAGGGAAGGATCCTCCCCATCTGGCAGGTGGGAACTGAGACGTAGAGGAAGGGCTGTGGGCCTGGTCACACAATCCTGGGTGGAGATCTGGGAAGTGGACTGGGTCCCAGCCTAGAGCTTTTCCCCCAGGGGCACTTTCACTTTCTGCCCTTTATTCTCCCCTCCGGCTAGGGGGCCTGTGAGTGTGAAATGAACAGGGGGGTGATGGGGTCCTGGCACATAGCCTGGATGGGAGCTCCCCTTGGCTTGGACCCCAGGGTCAGAGACATCTTGGTCATCCTGCTGTCCTTCTTTTATTGCTCGGAAGGGAGTCCACCGATGAGGGGTTTCTAGGGCTCCAGTAAGTCATCCTCATTCCCGCCCGCATGTACCACCCTGCCCTGCCCTGCCCTGCCCGGCCCTGCCCTGCCCGGCCCGGCCCGGCCCGGCCCGGCCCGGCCCGGCCCGGTCCTGTCCTGCCCTGCCCTGCCCTGCCCTGCCCTGCCCTGCCCGGCCCGGCCCTGCCCTGCCCTGCCCTGCCCGGCCCGGCGCTGTCCTGCCCTGCCCTGCCCTGCCCTGCCCTGCCCTGCCCTGCCCTGCCCTGCCCGGCCCTGCCCTGCCCTGCCCTGTCCTGCCCGGCCCTGCCCTGCCCTGTCCTCCGGTTTCCTTGCTGTTGACTCTTGACTCCGGTCTCTGGCTATGACTTTGGCGTGACCCTTTTTGGCTCCAGATTTTGGTTATGAACCCGGCTCAGTTTTCTCCTTGCCTTTCTCTAGCCTCGCTCCAGGCCCTCCACCCACCCGCTCCAGCATTGCCTCCTCCTCCTGATCTTCCCCAACCCCTCGGATTTGCCCTTCGGCGTGTCGATGGACTTTGGCTTGGGCATGGACTTGGATGGTCTTTGGTCTGACCACCCGGCTTCGACCTCTGGCCTGGACTTGGACACTGGCTCTGGTTCTGCTTCTGCTTTGTTGATGGACTCTGATCTCAGTTTGGATCCTGGTGTGTCCCTGGACCTTGATTCTAGCACCACTCTTCGCCTAGGTGCCATCCATATGCAAAAGGGGAGCCATCACACCAGGTGTGAACCAGGGCCGGCTTTAGGCCAATTCCACCAATTCCCCCGAATCGGGCCCCGCGCCTAAGAGGGCCCCGCGCCCAGTGGCAGGGCTGCCGGGGTGGGGGCAAGTGGCCAAGAATCCCTTGCCTGGCTAGAGGCTCCTTTTTCATTTTTACTCACCCGGCGGCGCTCCGGGTCTTCGGCGGCACTTCGGCGGCGGGTCCTTCACTCACTCCGGGTCTTTGGCAGCACTTCGGCAGCAGGTCCTTCAGTGCCGCCAAAGACCCGGAGCGAGTGAAGGACCCACCGCCGAAGACTAGGAGCGCCGCCCGGTGAGTACAAGCCCCACGTGTTTTTTTACGTTTTTTTTTTTTTTTTAGTCATCCCTGCCGGGGCCCCGTCGAAACTGTTCGAATTGGGCCCCGCACTTCCTAAAGCCGGCCCTGGTGTGAACCATGGCCTCACTACATGAGCCTGGCCCGGTGCTGCCCCTACTGGAGTTGTGCAATGGAAATGACTGAAAATGTAGGGGTTCCTTTAACCAACC